>NW_009940058.1:0-69083 GCF_000696875.1 Nestor notabilis
ATGGGCTTTCGGGCCGCTGCCCTGGCGAGGGGTGCGATGTGTGAGTACCGGGGCCACGGGGAGCAGAGGGCTGCGGGGAGCTCGGTGGGGGGCAGCGGGGATGATGGGGGGTTGCTCCGGCTCTGTCGGAGGGGAGCGGGACAGGTCCGGCCTAGGGGAGCTGCACCGGATATCTTGTCTTGGGGCGGGCAGATGTTTTGCTTTGTGTTGTGAGCATCCTTTGTTGCTGCGGTAAACCGTGAACGTTGTTGCCCTGCTTCATAGAAGATTTGCTAGAGCAGGTTCTCTGTTACAGATGTGTAGCGATCAGGTCTCTTCATGCCCGCCAGAAGCGTTTCCTGGGTTAAAACGTGGCTCTGGGGACAGAGTTACTCAGTTACCTTCGTTGTAACATACTGCTAAAGGTGTGTCTTAGTGAAAGCATGTATGAATGCGGTGATGAATGTCTGGTGACCTAAAAGGAGTGGGGTTGATAGTATGAAACATCTGTTAATGGTACAATGAAGTATGAGGTGTTTAAAAGTAGAGCAGTTTGCATGCGGGCTTAAATTATATTAAGAATTGTTCAGGGGTGCTTATGAACTTCAGCTTGGAAAAGTGTATGAACACTGGATATAAGTGTCATTGATGATTAATAAGTTTATACTTTTTTGTCCTTTATTGGTAGTGTTTTGGTAACAACAGCCTTATGCAAGTAAGAGGTTTTCCTTTTCACATTCCCTGGTATGCTTTCTGAAGTGCAACTTTAAAGAGCTTTGTAGATCAGATGAGTTCTGAGGTGTGACCTGAGAGAGAAGAGGATTGAGGCTTCTTGGACTTTGTTTTCAGCATCAGTTCCTGGGGCTGCTTTTCCTATATTTCTGCTGGTTGTTTCTGTTCATTTGTTGTTTGTTACTTCTTCCAGTCAAGCCTCAATTGCTATATTAAACTAACAGCCTGTTTTGATGAACTAATAGATCCTACAAAAAAAAAAAAACCTCCACAAAAAACTAAAAAAAAACCCCAAAACCCAACAAACCAAGCAACCCCCCCCCCAAAAAAAAAAACCAAAACCCACAACCCAAAAAACATCCCAGACCAAAAAACAAACCCAAAAAGCACTTAAGCTCTTTTGTTTCTGTTGTTGCTTGACTGCGACTGAAGTGGCTGCATTTGCACCATAGTAGGTGCTATGTTCTAGTGTTTTCAATTTGAAACGAGTCATTGGTTTTAGGCAAACCTTGTTAGTCTGTTATCTGAGTCAGGTAACTTCTAGCTGAAATGTCCAAATATGTTTGAAGAGTTGTTAGCTAAATGCATCTTAATTTATCCAGGGTTGTGATATCCACTACAAAGAATAACAGCAATCACTATTCTATAAATATATGTCCAAATTGTGTACAGAGAGACTAAGATTTTTAGAAAAATTGATCTAAGTGAAATTAAGGTATTTTTCCATTGATCCCCCCCCACACACACTTTATTGTAGAGACAAAATTCATAAGGTATCTGGAATAAAATTTAAATTTGATGCAAATCAAATTTATGTTGATAACATTTTTAATATCTGGTTATCATCTTCTGTGAACTCTGCCACCAGGTGGTGTCCTAAGATTTGAGATGTTATCTGACTCAAACCGATTACAGAAAAATAAGAGGGTACTATGCATTACAAAAAACCTGCTTTGTTTTTATAGAAATACTATTCATATTTGTCGTGCAAGGGGTTTTTCTCACCTAGTCCTAGACTATCTTACATTTTGATTGTACATCCTGAGTTGATGGAGCTGCTGATATTCGTCCCCGGGGCAAACTGTGTTACAGAGAGATAAGAATTCCAACAGACCCCTGTATTTCTATTGCCTGGCCATTGGTGACTGCTGTCTTGATGTTTGGGATCTTTATCTTGAATTTACTTGGTGCCAGAGCTCCATATACTGAAGAGTGACCTGACTACCTTGGACTGAGTACCTCATATCACTGTCCAGCTGTTCTTCATGCTCTGTAGTGACCATATAAATAGCAAAAGCCCAGTGACTGACTGACTGCTCTCCTAAATGCTCTTTTGTGTCTATATGGATATTTTTAAGGCAAGTCTGAGTCGTTTTGCCAAGGCCAGGTACCTGCTTCTATGGAACTGCAATAGATGGGGTGTATGGAATAGTCTGGTTTGGTTTGGCTTCCGAGTCCCCTTCTTAACTTCTGATCAGTGAAACAGATGTAGTATGCCTACCCATGAAGGTTATTATGAGCTTAAATAACCTAGGAAGGGAACCAAAGGTGCAGTTAAATGTTACAGAATTAAGTGTAAAATTACAAGGTGGGTATTTCTGTCATTCTTATAAGAGTCTATTTGTTGAAGACCTTTTATAAAGTGACACAAGGTTATCAGAATAAGCTGATGTGAATTATTTTGTAAGTCAGTCAGGGGAATATCTAAATCAGGTTGTTTGTCTTGCATCTTTGTGGATCACTGTGTTGCTTCTTAATGAGACTGTCTCAATCAGCTTGAAGTTGATTACAGTTTGAAGCTGTAATGGTAGTAGCAGTACAAAGACGATTTCCCTTCCCAAAGAGTGCTGATAGGGTGTCCTGATCTGAAAGGAGTCATTTAGGATGACCTTCCTGCCCTTGGGACCAGCGACCAAGTCTTGTGATACCCTTATACTGAATTAAGGTGAAATGACACCAATCAACCGGTTTTATGATTTATTAATGCAAAATACAAGGCATGTGGTTAGATATAATAACTCAATGATGATAACTGGATTATCAAGTCCTGTGCCATGCATTTTTACTTAGAACTAGTCAATATTCAATAAAAAAGAGAGGAGCAGAGAAAGAGGGAAAGGAGTATCAGCACCCGTGGATCCAGCAACATCTTATTGGTCCTCTTCAGGCAGGGTATTGTCGGTGGTGGGAGCTCACCCTCTGATCTGAGCCCTGCACATTTATGTTTTTGTTCTTTGGGGTGTGATCCCTAATTTACATATGAAGAGTAGAGAGTCATTACTATGATAATGATGGGCATAGTTTAGTGAGCACTTGCCTAGTTCCACAGCGGGGTTCTGAGAGGGTCTTCTAGTCTGTGCCCCATTCTTAGATTTACTTGAAATAAAAATGGACATCAGTGAAAACTGTGTTCATGCCAGGTGTTGCCCTGGCTGTGCTGGTCTATTGAAGGTATTTATCTACACTCTCCTTATCTTCAGTTACCTTCCCTGTATGTTGTATAAAGGGAGTCACACTCATGGGGTAGCATGCAAACAGTTTCTGCTAGATGACTTCTAAGCTAGATAGTTGAGTTGACTTTATTGCTTTTAACAGAAACTATGATCTGTGAAATAACTCTTATTTCCTTCTAGCTCAATGTCAAAACAATTGAGCACAACTGAATGCCCAGTTACGACATTTGCTGCGCAGTGGTGCTGCTTCAGTGCTGAGGGGGTCTAGAGTACCCTCAGTCTGTCATGAGGATGAAATTTAAGTCATAGAAAGCAGGGAGGAATTTACATTAAAAATTGCTTCTGGTACAAGTATTTAATTTTGTACAGTGCATGATAGTGTGCTAGAGGAGAGTAATGGTGAGAGTCCTAACTTAACTTTAGTAAATCCTTAAGTTCCTCTCTGTTGGTTGGGGTAGGTTGCACAGATTAGCATTTCCAGAAGTAAGGTTAAAATGCCCAGACGGAATGTTAAGGTAATTGGTGAAAGTTGCGGTTGAGCAAGGGGAGAATCACTTCAGATAGGTCTTCAGATAGTGAATTCAGATGCCTCAAGGGAAAGGAAAGGTAGTTTTGGAACGTTGGTGCTTTATTCCACGTAAATTCTGCTCGAGGTGATGAAATTTGAGCATAGGCTTCTGTTATGATGAATTACTTGGGTTTGTAAAGCATTCTCACAGATGAATTACTTGGGTTTTTAAAGCATTCTCACAGCAGTTCAGGGCTTTGATGTTTGGAACAGTGTATAATACAGGGAAGTAGTTTTCTAGTTATAAATTTTATCCTCTCTTACTAGGCTGTAATGAAGCAGTATTTAGTTAAATTAGCTATCATCATTGCTTTGGACCGTTTGTTTATCATCATTGATGGTTGGATACAGCTTTCAAAGGCCTATGTGGGGTTCTTCTGATTTTCCAGTAAAATTCTTCGCAAAGTAAGTTGTGCTGATAATCAGACTGTATGGTCTGGCGTACCAGTGGTTGTTCAAATGCTTTCCAGGGCCTAAATACACTTCCATTCCTAATTCTTTTCAGCAAGAGGCTTGTGTCCAAGTCAAAATGACTTTGTGTCCGCCACTTCCTCCCATCAACTGACTAAAGATTTCATGGATGCACTTTGTGGTGAATTGCTTCTTTTCTCTCTGCTCCCCTCTTCTTTCCCATGTCTGTGGTAGCTGTATTACTATTCTATAGTTCCAGCTAGGACGTGTGCAATCGGTTGCTGCAGGAGAGAAGAAACTGAAACAAAAGGAACGAGATCCCTGTGAGGAGCTGAGGAACATGTTGCTGCAGAGTGTTCTGTCACAGTTGAACTTCTAGACTCCTATTCTTGTCAAGTGTAGAATTTCCACTGCTCTCTGCAGGGACATGCAGCACTTAGGCAGGCCTTTAGACAGGCCAGTACTGCTGATCTCTTTGAGGCCTCCTAAGGATTTCTAGGCAGCTGGAATGCTGGGCCGCCTGCCCCACTCCATGGCATTTGTGGCTTTATATAGTCAGAGTGTTCAGCCACTGATCCGTAGCAGATTTAATCTTGACGTACATTTTTAATGTATGTTATCCGGTAAGGTTGAATTACTGTGGACAAATGGATGTTGTAGCAGGAAGTAGTCTAATGCCTGATTTTCTTTGTAGACTATTTTTACTCGTGAGAAGTGTTCTCCAAAATCTCTGTAGCAGACTTGCTTAAGTTAATTAAATCTGTGTGTGGTGTTTCCAAGCTCTGGGCAGGTGCAGGCTGTGGACAAGTTGCGTTTCCATCACATAGCTGTGAAATGCATCTCTCTGAAGAAAACATATAAATATCACTCACTGAACTTTTACATTCCTGTAAAATAGAAAGTTGTTGTGACATCTCATTTGTATTGAAAGCTTTACATTTTGCTTTTTCTCTTTTATATGGTGACAGGATCTTTTTGGAAAAACCTCATGTTTGCTTAGAGTTTACACATTTTTTAGAGTAGTTCATTTTCCTATTAGTGTCAGTGAGGGATTACCTTGAATTTATACTTCATGAAAGTTCTTTTACAGTGAAATTGAAGCACCTCATTAAAGTGAGCCATGGTTTTTACAGCAGGATTTGGGAGAAAGCCAAGGATGATGGGAAGTGGTTTATCTCTATGTAGACAGTAAGTCAAGAGGCATCTAGAAATAGAACATGGGTGTGTTTTCTCCCAGTCTCTGTAGCATCTACTGAATCTCTTTTCTTCTGGGTTCTTGCCTCTAAGGGCTTCTCTCTCTGGAGCTTAAAGCTTCACTTTTCATAGTGACATCCAATAGCATTTGAATTCCATTAGTATTTTTAGTACTCTGTCACAAGTAATGCTCAGTTGATTGGGCAGTTGTCTTAAAACTCTTCCTGTAATTCTCTATCATTACTATATGTTTTAATTAGCTAAAACAGGTGTAATGTTAGTTCTGCTTGTGAGAGCTTTTTAATGTTACATGCTCACTTGTGACAGCAAGTCACCACACTTCATTGCCCTGCTTTTCCTGATAAGTCCCATGCTGCTGTTTTGCCCTTATGCAGCATAAATTCTGTAAATACTTAAGTAATCTTGGCAAGATCCTGAACACATGTAGGATATTACTCCACTCAACTACAAATTAGAGCTAGTGAAGAATGTTGGGGGGAGTACAGAATATTTTAATCCAAAAAGGAAGTATCTGAAATTGATGCGAAGATTAGCACCTTTGCTTTTCAGGGGTAACTACATGTTAAAACAGCTCTCCTATATTAGGTAGGTGTTGAAACCTTTGTCACTTGTGTATAGTAATAAATAATTCTCTTAGATCTGTTGTAGCTGTACAGATCTGTGGATAACCTGTATATTGACTATGTCCTCCTTTACTCATTTAATAACCTATTGGATAATCATGTGGCTGAAGTATCTCATTTTCTGTCTCTACTCACATTAGCTTAAACTTCCCTTAACTACTGTCTCAGTTGAAATGTTTCAAAACAAGTTAGACTTTTTGTATGGGGTTTAACATCTTTTGTTCCAAAACTTTGCATTTCTGTGTTTTGCTCTTCCATGAAGCGAGGTGCTTTTGCATGCACATCACTGGTATCATCTGAATTTGTAAGTGTGCTCTATGTGACCTAGGGTGGTGCAAAGTTCTGAATGATCTTGAAACTTTTTTTGGGATGATTTGTCAAAAAAACCCCAAACTTACTAAGGATTGAAGTACATCAGGTGCCCATGAGAGGAAGCTAGAGAATGGACATTTAAATGTGATCAGGTATTTCAGTGAGATCAAAAATGGCAACCTAGGAATGCTGGTTAGGGAGCATAAGAAGGTGATTGAATCTCCTTGTGTGTTTTAAATGTGTTTGGTTTTGTATGATGATGTGAATGTTTGCCAGGAGAAGACTACTTTCTCTGTTGTCTGAAGGAGAAACGGCTACTGCAACTCTTGGTTCCTTCCTCTTTAAACTGCACAGATGTTGGTGCACATGTTAACTGTAAATGGACATGCAAATCTGGAAGAAAAGAGTTATTAGTTAAAGAACCACATTTTGAAATCAGAGTTGGTGTGGTTTTACTTGCTGATTTTTGTTTGTTTGCAGTTGAAGAGTACCACAGAATGCCAGAGCTGCTTTAACTCTAGGTAATCTGGATTCTGTGAAAATTCAGTTCTTGCCCTTTACTTGCAGCTTCTATTCAGTATCAGATTCAGAGGGTTTGACACCCCTGATACAGAAGGTTCACGGTAAATAGTTAGAATTAACTTTATAGGGTAAGATGAGGAGATGAGCCATTAAGGAAGGCTCTTGTAGGTTAAGTTTAATGGTAGTACCTAAATTATCTTTCAAGTTGACTAATGTAAGATAAAAAGCTTGGAAGGATTTGTGCTTTTGTGTGGAGATGTAAAAATGCCTAGTAGTAAAAAGATACATTTATTTTCACCTTACATGAGGAACTGCCTCTGCCAAGTCAATTAAAAAATTACTATAGTTCTTGATCATAATGCATATTACTGTCTTTTAAGAGAGGGGAAAAAGCAAAAATTATACCCTGTTTCTTACCCAGACTTTGTACTGTCTTTGTATTATAACCTATACTTTTATGTACCTCTCCAATTTAATTGCTTTCCTTATGAATTAAACATTATGATAAAATACATATACCATCTAATTTGATCTGCTGCTGCTTTCATTTGCATATATGCAAGTCTTAAGGTGATCAGTATTGAAATGTTTAATATTCTGGTGCAAAGTTTTCAATAATCTCATACTGTTGCAAATAATTGATGAAAATCAATAGTTTTTATTAATGACTCTAATACATAAGGTGCCCATGTAAAGCAATGGTGTTAAAGAATGTATCTTAAAATGCTGTCTAAACTGAGTATTTCAGTGCATGTGTATGTGTATTTCTAAGGGAGATTAATGAGAAAAATACTGAATTTAAATCACTTCAGGTTTTATTTTATGGTGAATACATGGAATTATAAACAGTGAATACTGATGATCTTTAATGTCATGAATGGCCTTAGTTTAATTTTCCTAGGGCCTTAAATATCTTGAGCTGTTCTGTGTACCAAATAAAGATCTGAATTTGCCCTGCTTGGTTTCCCCGATTCCATATCTCTCAATCTGAATTGAGAAGTGTTTTGCTAATCTGAGTAGCTGAGAGGATGCCTACAGATCTCTATTTGCTTTTAGAATAAGTGCCATGTCTTGGAGGACAAGGAACAAAAAGAAAGAAAGGGAAAGCTACTTTTTATTGTTACTGGTTTAGGTAACTATCCCAAACTACCTTATTTTTCTTTAAAGAATATTAAGTATGCACAAGAGGTATAAATCCTCTAAAAGAAACTCAGCACACATGCTTTCATGGATAGTAGCTTACTTTTACTTTCCTTATTAAAACAGAATAAGGGAACAAAAAATCCTGAATGTTGGTTCTTTATTTTGAATTGCAGGTATGGGATAAGATCTTTCCAGAGTAATAAGCATGGTTCGAGAACGAAAATGCATATTGTGTCACATTGTGTACAACTCAAAAAAGGTAAATCCTTTACATCTATCAGTAGATACACATATTAAGACGTTAATAGAAACTGTGTGTAAGAAATGCTTCCATTTTAAAGTTGTGCCAAGCGTGAGAGTTTCTGGAAATGAGCCGTGCAGTATTCTTGCTTCTGAATGCTAAAAATATTGAGGTCTTTGAGTTGCTTATTTGCTGTATAAAGCTACTAAAGTGAAAAGCACTCGACGTCATTTGGCTGTAAATCGTGATAAGTTAAGAATCCTGTAAAACACAATTTTTTTGTTCTTTTTGGGATGTGTGTATTTTCATATGGAAGATGTGTATCTGCTGTGTAGTGTGTATCTGCTGTGTAGTGCGTATCCTGCGAAGTCTGCTTTGAAACTGAGTGTTTCTTAGTGAACCTTCATATATTGCTTAGCAACGTGGCATGTGGATATCTCACAAGTGCCAGTGTATTAATTAACACAGCTCTTCAAGGTTGAAGATGTTGCTTACGCTTTGTGGGTGGGATTTCAACGACTAGAGAGGATAGTAGTTAGTACCTATTCTGAAGATTTCCAAATGCTTTGCCTCAAACACCAATAGAAAGTTAAATCTTCTGAACTGCTTCCTTTTGCTGAATTATGAACATTCTTTCTCTTCCAGCAGCTCTCTTTCAATAGCAATTAATTATAACAGCAGTGCAGTTCACAGATCGAGGTTGCTGTAGACAACAAACTGACATGTTATGTACATCTCAGTTTCTGAAGAGCATCTAACAGTAAAATAGTATGTGATAATGAAATTTCAGCGGTGTCATAATACAGACACAGAGAGAGACTGCTTGGATTGCACAGGAAAACAGTGGTTTAAGTACGGTGATTTTGGAGGGTGGTATCGATGAGACTTCAAAAAAAATGAACAATACCTTGTCAAAAATCAGTCTAATATGCTTTGCTTCATGCGCTCCTGTTTGTGTTTCTCCTGGAATTCTGTTCTCCTTCTACTGAATTCTTATGACTCCTGTGTGTCCTTCCTCAGGAAAGGTAACATTATATAACTTCCTGAGAGTGCAAGTGGTCTGAATACTTGTGCGTTCACGGTCATAAAAACGGGAATGGCAACTGCTTCAGCCCTACGGGAGTAAAGTATGTCTTCCTGCAAGTTGGGGGGTTCTCAAAAGTGAGCTTTTCAAATATGATACACCATCTTGTTTTGGCTGATTTTACTTTTTTCCCCATGTTGAAGGAGATGGAAGAACATATGAGAAGCATGCTCCACCACAGAGAACTTGAAAACCTGAAGGGAAGGTATGAGAATAATCTTGCATCCTTCCTCTCTGCACATTGTATATGTCACTCTGGAAGAACTCATGTCCTGTTTCCCATACAAGCTGAATTGCACAGTTTATTTTTATGTATCACTTGGTTGCATGCCTTGTGATAAAGCTGCCAAAGAACATGTTCTCTTCAAGTCAAAAACTCTGTTTGCATGCTAGCTTTTTGGTTCAGGTAGGTTTTTTTCCTGTTTTTTCTTGTGTAAGGTAAGAGCAGCTGTTAGGGCTCCAGGCCCCTTTTTTACGAGTTAACTATGAAAGAAAGGCTAAGTGAATTTAAGACTAATCTGTACTATGATAAAGACTCATGCCAATGTAGTTCATTTTTGCCATGTTGAATTCTAGTAAAACTCTTGAACTGTTTCAGAAGTAGAGGAAGTTAGAAACTTATTTCTCTCCAGTCTTTTTATGTGCAGAGCATATGTATAGCTGCAGAAAAGTACCCACGTATGGAGTAGAAGATTGTATTACATCCATGCCACAGATGAAGACGTTTTTTTGAGCCAGCTGTACAGTGTTGTATACTGCTGTTGTGTGTAGTTGCTAAGTATTGCTGTAGTTTGTCTAAATCAGCACTTTAAAATGTCTTTAGGTTAAGACTTGCAGAAAATCTCATGCATATGTGTGTGCCTGCTTATATGTGCTAACATTTCAAATTCTTTAAAATAAAAAACCAACTTACTGCAGGACAGTAAGTAAAAAGATACTGCTTACCTTGAAGTGTAAGTTAACTGCCAGTAAATATCCTCTGTTGTCTTACTTTTACTTCCATTTATTATTTGTTTAATTTGTCTGGGGCTTCACAGCAGGTTGATAAACTGGGAAAAGAACTTCCATCTTCAGAATCTCCATTATCAGCTTGTCTTTAGGCAGCAGTTATGTGGACTATCAAAATGGTAAAATAGAAAATTAAATCATCTTTTCCCCTTGAAATTAAATTTGGTTTAGTGGGATTCACAAAATCTTCAAGTTGTTTGGATTAGCAAAGTTGTTCTTGTGTCACATTAAGAAAATTTATGAAAGCAACTTTTTGGAAGCTATTTCTTCTTCCCTCTCTTCCCCTTCAATAAATACTGCTTTACAGTAATGATGGAGGGCATAAAAATGATAAATTCCTTGCATTCCCTACACACCACTCCCCACCCCCCTATTTTTTTTATTTTTTTATTTTTTTTTACCCCTCTTGCCATTGCCATCCCTACCTTCTTGGGTTTGTTTGTATTGGTTTTGCTTTTTTTGTTCTGAATCGAGCTGCTTGAAAACGAGACCAGAAAATCGCGGATAATTTTGGTTTTATCTCTGCTGTGCCCCACACAACTGGGTCTTGGGAGCTAGGAACATTCTGAAAATGTGCCTGGGATCAAGTGCATGGTGGTATTTGATATCAGTCTTGTTGAGTCTGAAGAGGATTTGTTCTGTTACTGAACAGCTGGGAAGGGATGGCTTAGAAACCGGAATGTCCTCAGCTCTAGAAACTGACTCAGGGCTTCTGGTCAGCTAACTTGTAGAATATTTCTGTTCTGGATTTCCTTCTTCTGATAATAATTCTGAGATCAGCTTAAAATTCCACATATTTCAGTATCTTATTTCTGGCCTTCTAAGCTACTATTTTACAATATTTATTTTTTTTAGTTTGTGACTCTTGAAGGTAATAGTGATTTCTAGAAGTTACATATTGTGTCTGCAGTGGCTTGCAAGTGATCTGACAATTCCTGGTTTTCCATTTCTGTAAGACTGAAATTAAATTTGTTTCAGCATCTTTACATTTTCTGTTAGTAAGGTAACTGTCTTCACTACTTCTTTCAGAAGAATGCATGGAAGATGTTTGTTCTCAAAATGAATCATGAATTTCATTTTTCACTATGCAGTAGCAGGCTTCTTTATCCCTGTGCCTCTCCTCCTTGCTCCCATTTAATTTTAGTATTACAGCCTTGTAAAGCAACAGCTATTCCAAGTAGAAAATGTGAAGCACAAGCAACAGCCTCCCAAGTGTGACTGAATTGTGTAACAGAGGATAATGCCATCTTACTACCTTCAAATTTAACATCCAACTGGAAGTCACTTTTTAGACTTGCTGTAAGGAAGAGGAGCACATCAGTTCGTACTTTTCTCCTTTTAAAGTTAAGTTAGTAATATCAAGGGCTAGAATAATTTTCTGAAACATTAAGGCTCTTTTCCTCTTCTTGAAGTCTTACACCATGTGATGTATAAGGAGAATTGGATGTCAGGTACAAAGCTTTAGTGTTTTTGTTGTGATTTGGGGTTTTTTTGGGGGGTTTTGTTTTCGTTTTTGGGTTTTTCTTTCAATTGAAAGCAAAATAACCCTTTTGTACAAGGGACATTGAGTCTGCCTTCTGAAGTACACATACAGTGAATAAAGCTTCTGGATGGTTTCATACTGAGAGTAGTTTAGTCATGTTTATTTCTAACTGCTTTTGTCCTTCTTGTCGAACAAGTAAGGTTGTGTGGTGTTCCTGTATGGCAGGGAAATACATAGATGTGATCACTGTGTGTCATGGAGTGTGCCCGGTTCTAGCTGATGTTAATGGGGATAGGGAAAAAAAAGAACTGAAGGAAATGTAAATTCCTTTAAGTGTAACTATCTGAACTCCGAGCCAGTTCATCTTCAATTTAAGCAGCTTTTCATATAGAAAAAAAAAGATGTCACTTTTCAGGTTCATATAGATTAAGAGCAGGACAGAGAAGTCTAATCACTACCCACTTGAGGCTTTTCTTTCCTGACTCTCAGTTGGTACAAGAACCACAGCTTTGTAATTAGTAACTTGCAAGTTAGAAGTGATAGAAACAGTTCTTTGTCCTTAGGCCAGCTGTTAACTTGCTGGCTTTGTCCAGAGTAAGTAAACTTTGCATTTATTTATTTATTTAATTTATAAAAGAGAATGATGAAAATTTTAGGAAAGAACTGAAGCATGGGTCTTATGAAGGATTTGGATTGTCCTCTAAACCTAGTTAGTACCTCTGAGGTATGTTTCTTGTTGAAGAGTCCTTATGACTGAAGTGGAATATTATGCAAAAAGAACACCTTTTTCAGCAAGAAGACAAATTTCTATTTGCAGTTTGCCTTGTGTGGTCACCTAAGTTTAAAACAAGTCTTAGTAAGTTAGTGCATAGATGTGCCATTTGTGAGTGTGGAGAGGATTTCTGGAAAGTACAGACTAAATTTGTAAGCTACTGATTTTGTAAATGAAAGTTATCCAATTGTTCAATCTGAAATTAATTAGGCTGCAACATACAAAATAGTAAAATGTAAATGTGTAATTTTTAATAATTAGTCTATTTAAAATAAAGCCCTCTCTAGCTGTGTCTGAATGACTGCACTGGTTAAATCTTAACTATGTTAGTAGGAAACCCACAGATTTCCAGGATAAATAAAACATAGCTGCTGACACTCCATTAACTACTCTGATAAGGACATTGGCTTAATATCTTGAGTGAAAGTACATCTCTTGATCTTTTTCTCATTTCATTTTTAACTTTCCTGTAAAAAAACCCTAAGGATTCATGTTGGTCTTTTTCCTTTATGGGTCCTATTTTATTTTTTTGTGACCCAGTCATGAACTGTGCGATGCTATTCTAGAGCTACTATTATCAGACGTGGGTCACAAGTGCATCATGGGGATATGCAGAACTGCTTTGGTGATTCAAATGGCAGAATTGAAGAAGGCATTCTGGAGGCAGGCAGCAAGTCCTGACTTGGTCCAGCTGAGTTATTTGCAGTGGATTATGCTTTCATTAAGCTTTTTCCTGACTTTTTTTACCTGGTGAACACATTTGCCTTGTTTAGCTTTATTATTAACCACGTATTGGAGTATTGAAAGGACTTGTCTGGAGAACAGATAAGGTATTTTTAGAAATCTGAGTATCTTTTTTAAAATAATTAATAGTAATAAAAAGGTTGTAACCATAATCCAGTATTCACTGAAACATGAGTAAAGCCATTTGTCCGATACAGCTGTCAACTTCCTCCAGCTGAAATAATTTCTGTATTTTTTAAGAGAAGTCCTCTAAAGTAGAAAGCAGACCTCATGCTCGCCTGAACCAAATAAAGTACAGTGCACTGAAGACACCCTCTCATCACTCGCTGTGCTGTGGAGTCTTTGGATTCCAGGCAGCAGTCTCAGCTGTCCCAGTTTAGGCTGTGTTGTATTGGGATTGGCTGTATCCATGCACTGCCCTCCTCCCTTTTCTAAATTTCACTGGGGGAAGGCTCAAGGCAAGGATTAAATGTAGAAGCTGTCACCAGGCTTCCCCAGTGCAGCTGGCACCATGGATAGGCTTCAGAGCAGCTCCTGCTAGCTCTGTAAGCCTTCCACTCTGCCTCCTCGCTCACTATGTTTCCTCTGAAAAGATTTTGAGTACAACAATTCAAGAAGAATTCCTCCTCCCAGTTAATGCAGCTTTATTACCAAGTCTTTACCTCTTGATTGTTGGAAAAAAATCTTGTAAAAACAACTGACCATCGAAAAACTAGAACTTGAAAGAAAAAGCCAGAGAAGTCCAGTAACTGAAATATACAGAGCAAAACCTAGTTGCCTTGAACTGAAGCACATTCAGAGGAAACAAAGTAAGACCAGAGATACCTGCCATGCCTGTTGGCAGAGTTGAAAGTCCACCCTCTGCCTCTCTTCCTAGGGACAGTAATCATGAATGCCGGGTGTGCAGAGTGACACTGGTGGGTTTGTCAGCATATGCCAAACACATCTCCAGCCAGCTGCACAAAGATAATGTTGATGCCCGTGACAGAAAAGAGGAAGAGAAAGAAGAGGCAGAAGAAGAATACCTTGACAAAGAAGTCATTCAACTAATCAAACAAAGGAAGGAACGGAACCGGTGAGTTTTCCTGTCTACGGTCACAGAATTGCTTTTAACACACTTAAGATCTGTTCCTAAGACTCGGGTGCTCATGAGATGTAAAGTGCTTTTAGGCAGTGTACTTGTTATGAGAACAATCCAAGAGACTCAGGTGGATATTGTAGTTTCAGCATCTAAATGTGATTCTGCTGAATGTTCTTGTTCCATTGATCTGCCAGTAGTGAGGAAGTACAACTATTCTCTGTTACGGATAAAACCAGTCCCCAGTGTGGAATCCTGTGTGTTGAGAGCAGCAATGTTTTTATTTCAGTGTTTGATACCCACTTAACTGAAAGGCTTAATAAATGTGACAGGAGTGCTAGTATTGTTGGGTGGGCATGTCTTTAGGAACCTGGCCTTTTAGAAACTTGCTGAACATGTTTTGTTATAAAACTTTAATCTGTCTATTTTTAAAATGTTACATTGTTCTGTCAGTGTCACACTGAAACCCCGTAGTCTTTGAAAGAAATTTCATACCTGTTTTATCTTAACTAAGCTAAACATAGCTCTAGTGGCTCCCTATGAAATAGAAGTATTGCCTTTTATCTTGCATGTGATTCAGCAAGTGTCCATTGCAGTTGAGAATATATTGTTTGAATAGTCTTACGGCATGGCGATGGTATGAAAGGGGCATGTGATTTTTGAAAGGAACTCTTGCTTGCTGTTAAAATTTCGATTGGCATCTCTAAGTGCACAAATCTGTGGAGTTTTGTTTGGTTTTGGCACCATTCTGCCATGTTAGGGTGTCCCTATGCTGCAGAATGGTAATGTTTTCATACTGGTAGCAAGACCACCACAGATTTTGTGGTAAAGGAGTAATGCTGTCAGTACAGTGGTATTGGTATGAGGCGATTGAAATCTTAGAAAATCTCTCTCTACTGGGTGCTAGTTTGAAAGTGGAAAAAAAGAAAGTACATGGATTAAGTTACTAATAACAGCAAAATTGTTTCCATTAGATCATAATCTGGTAGAGTCAGCTCCTAGAACTAATGGTATCACTTAGACATTGTTTTTTTTGTTTCCTTCTCTTAGAGCTCACTTTATCTTATGAAGGAGGCCATTTCCCATTAGAGAGTAATTACTTCTGAATCTTTTAGCAAAACTGGAATGTTTTGAAAACTTAGGAGGTGCACAATATGAATTTTCAGTTTACTCAGATTGATTGTTTTTGAGTAAATAGTATGAAAGTTTCCTGTAGTGCTTGTGCAGGGATCTAGAATGTGTATATTTCTATAATGTCAGAAAGAAGCATTTCTCTAATCAGTTTTTGGAAAAACCTTTAAAAAAACCTCCTCATTGGTTGAATAAATACTTAGAACATTTAGACTGCTGACCCTGGGAATAGCTGTTGGTGTTAAGGTAGCATTTATCTTTAAATGTACATTTGATAACTTACCACGTGTTCATGGTAAGTTGCCAAGCACAAGCACTGTCCAAAGGGCAGTAGTTATTGCTTCTGGGAGACTCATACAGACTCAGCATTGCATGCTGTAGGCTGTTCAAGTCTGTTAGTTAAAACAAGAAAAAATATGTTTGTATCTGAGGTACAACTTGTGTGGATGTTTTACATCTTGTGTTTTAACCTTGGATTTATGAACTGAGATATAATCTCAGTTGTTTTCTCCAGCAAGTTTTCTCGGCCTAACTTTCAGTCTATTCTGTATCAATTCCCTCGAGTTACTCCATCTAACACCAGTGGAATAGTCTTAAGAAAAAAAATAATTACCTCACTACTAATGAATTTTTCAAGATTACTCAGATTACAAAGATTATACAATAGAAAGAAACTTTCTTTTTGTTTGTTTCTTGGTAGTCCAATAACTGGTAAATAAAAAAGAATATTATCTTCAGAGTTAAACAGAAATATTTAAGAATTAATCTCTTGAACTGTCCCTGCACCAAATCAGTTGCTCCTGTAAGAGCAATTTTGTAATATCATATTTAAGTAAAGGTTCAACATCAGTTTTGAAAGTCAGGCATTACAGAAGAAGCCTGAACAGAACAAAGCAGGTAAAGGAGTTCTCTCTGCTTTCTTTTTATTAAAAAAAAAAAGTTTTCTTCTGAGTGCAAATAAAAAATAAAATGTGTGAGGCTTGTGTGCTTTTGGATTTTGGTGGATGGCATCAGAATTTAGGTTTTTCTCAATTGTTTTGTAGGCAAACTGAGCCAAGCTGTGCAAACCAAGAATTAGAATGTGAAGAGAGGAGACCACAGAGAAGGCGAGAAGAAAGAACTACTTACAAAGGAAGAGAAGCTTATGATCAGTCATCGTGGCATCATCATAATGCACCACAGAGGGACAGGAAGTGGGAAAAGGATGATTATATTAGTCTTAGACAAGGCAAGTTTTCACACTCTCAGAGGAACCTTTACAGACATTCAGGTGGCTCAAAGGGACGCTCTGGATGGCATCAAAATGTTTCGGGAAGCTCTTCAAATTGGCATAACTATGGGAATTCTGGAAGTGCTTGGCATCCAAATAGGCGGGGAGGAGGAGCATCAAATTGGCATCACAGTGCTAGGGAGAGAAATTCTACTTGGCATTCAGAAGGAGCAGGTAATTTTTCTAGTTGGAATTCTAAGTGTTATGGAGGAAACTGGAAATCTAGTCCTCATGGTACAAATGGCTGGAATTGTGGAAGCTCAGGAGATACATATTCGGTGGTAGAATCTATTAAATATAATAAGGAAAGATATGCATGGCAGCTGCAGGAGAAAGACATTGATGTTCTGCCATACAGAGATCGAAAAAATAGGAAAGAGTTGCTTGATTTTACTAGTGATAAACTTCCTTTTGAGGGGGCTTTGGATTTTGGTACATTAAAGCAACCAGAAAGCAAAACTTCAAGAGCCAGTGGGAAAAGTGGCAGTCCTTCCAGAGATAAAATGTATCGCTGGACTCCCTACCCATCCCAAAAAGCTGCTGAGCAGCAACCATGGTCTGAAGATAACATATCTAAAACTCCAGATACAATGGAGTCTGTATGTACGCCTCTTACTGCTTCATCAATGAAAGGAAAAAGTTGTGAAGCCAATGGTAGCCTTTCAAAACTTAAAAATGGGGAAGCATCTTCCCCTTCTGATGTGACCTCGGATCACCTTGATTCTTGCAAGGTAACGAAAGACTGTTCCAGTGGTGAAAAGCCTGACAAAACTGATGGCACAAGTAATAAGATGCCATCACTGAAGTCCCCTCTTCTGAGTATCACAGGTATTAGGTTAGCTTCCCCAAAGCAAGACAGAAACAGTCTCTTAAAAAATGTCAAGCTTTTGTTATCCTCAGCTAGTGGTGAAGAGCAGAGTCGTTTAAATGCATTGAACTTGGAAACAAACAGTTCCTCCTCTTATTCATCGAAGCTGCATGGTGCATGTGCTGATAACTTACAAAACAACAAAGATGTGCTTGGTAGCCATCTTGGAGAGACTGTTAATAAGTTGTGTGAAGCAGAACAAAACCCCAAAGATGTTCAGTCCGCCCATTCCTTGCAAAATGTTCCCATAAGCTCTTGCAAGGATATAAGTGACCAGAATAGGGAAGAAACTGGGAAAACATCGCCAAAGAAGGAGTTCAGACTAGATTCGTTAGAAGATGTGAGCGATGATGATTTAACAGGAGGTGAGAAGTTGGAAGCAAGAGCTGAAAAGTTGGGTTCTTCTGTTAGTTCTCGTTTACGCTGTGACACTCCAGAAGGTAAACCTGCTACCTCTGAAAAGGATGATGATGAAAAGCCGGCTGCTTCAAGTATTGCTTCTGCTGATCTAAAAGATTCTGTGTTTCAGATGGACTCCACAGTTTCTCCATCAAGCGGTCAGAACCATGTGCATGTAGATTTGAAAACCTCCTCACAGGATCAAGAAGGGGATGAAAAGCAGGTCAAGTCACACGATCACTTTGAAATGGAAGGTTTTGAAAATCCTTCTGATCATGAGCTGCAAAAAGGAGGAGGCCACTCACTGGGCCTCCTTCCTGATTTAAGCAAACTTGGCCTCCCTGCGTCTCTGCAAAGAGACCTGACACGACATATTAGTTTGAAGAGCAAAGTCGGAACACATCTTCCAGAGCCCAATCTCAATAACGCACGGCGCATTCGGAATGTGAGCGGCCATCGGAGAAGCGAGGCTGAGAAGGAGTCGGGGCTTAAACCCACCCTCAGGCAGATTCTTAGTGCTTCCCGGCGAAATGTTAACTGGGATCAGGTCATCCAGCAGGTAACCAAGAAGAAACAGGAACTTGGCAAAGGCTTACCAAGGTTGGTAGCTTTCGGAACTAACCGTGCCTCTCTGTGTGCACATTGAGGGGGAGGGTTGTTTCTTTCCAAATCCGAAATGAGTTCCAGAATCCTAAAACTTAAGATTTGAGAATGAAGCTTGCTGTACCACCATCTTTTGCATATACATATAGTAGAGTTTTTGGCAGTACTTTCTGCTGTGGATGTCTGTCTGTAGATAAGTAATAGTAGTCTGCTGCTCAGAAAAGATTCTGATCCCGTTCATGATCATTGCTTAATATCTGAATATGGACACTAGCAGTATATTTGCTTTTCAAGTTCTAGTAAGTGGAAGAATGTAAAAGTGCAATCGGTATGTGAACATTCCTGTGACAGTTGCTTATTTCTTCATTTATTCCAGACTACAAAAATGTTTGCATTGCTGCAGGCAGAATAAACGCTTTGTCTTCATTTGTTTGTCTTTTAATCTGATTCACAGTTTGGTTTTGTGCTTTGAGAAAGCAATTTTATAATAATTCACTTTTGAAACTTTCTTTAAACCTGAAGTTCTTGAAGTGTCTTGAGAAGATGTCATATTTGCTTATTCCAAACTTGGTTTGGTATAATTATAACAACATGATTTCAGATGTGAAAATCATACTGTCAGTTCTTAGCTGCTAAGTCTTATTTTGTGATACACAAAACATATTCCATTGCCAGGTGAGACAGAAAGCACAGAATACCAGTGTAATTGAGTTGCTAGATCTCCTAACGCTGTAATGTGCTTTTGGGAAAGGGGGAGGCTTTTTTCTAGATTTAGCTGGCTTTTTACATGTATATTTATTTTTCTTTTTGTCTTGTTGAAGGTTTGGCATAGAAATGGTGCCTCTTGTTCAAAATGAGCAAGAGGGTCTAGAACTCGGTGAAGAATCTCATCTGTCTACTCTAGAAGGATTCCAGTGGGAAGGGATTTCCTTAGCAATGCCTGGCTCGGCCAGAAAACGTAGTTTTTCTGAAAGCAGTGTTGTTGCAGACAGAAATCCTTCTGCTTATAGCTTCTTCAGTGAGCAAGCCAAAATAAAAGAAAGTGGGCAAAGGCAAATAACTGCAGACAGCCACTCACATCATACGCCATCTGGGTATGAGGCAAGCGCTGACAGTGAGGCTGACTTGAAACAGGAGACATCATCTCTTCCTTCATCACCACTTACGTCTGAAAAAACTGAGACTAGTGGAAGGAGTCACAGCCCACAAGCCAGCTGGGAGGTTGTAGGCCTCACAAAACAAGACCAGGAGAGCCCAGAGAAGAGAACGCCTCTTCTTGAAAAACAAAATATGCTAGAAATCTCAGAAGAAAACCGTCCAGCTTCAAATAATGCTTCACTTCTTACAGTGTCTAATAACATAGATGCAGCTACAGACAGCAGCTGCACATCTGGTACTGAGCAGAATGACAGCCAAGGAGTTGGAAAGAAAAGAAGAGCAACTGGAGTAAGTGTGCAACTTTGTCCAGCTTTGGTGCACTAAAAAATGTTTTTTCCCAGTCAGTGGTCATTCAACCTTGGAATGGTCTCTGCAGGGAGGACTTTCTCCATTTGATTGTCTTGTACACTGAAAGCCTCAAACTAATTTGCTCTTTTGACTTAATTTTCTTTAAGAATATTTTTCATTTCTGCCTTCCTAGTGCAGGACTTTTGCTTATTCTTTTTTCTAATTAGTAGGAATGGCAAATGCTCTTTAATTTTGATTTGTAACTGGCATGCTATGCTGTTAAACGAGAGCTATTAAAGTAGTTCTGTGGAAGCAGTTGCTGTTGTAACAAGGATTTTGGTGTTTCAAAACTTAAATGGAAGCTAGGCTGTAGAAGAAGTTTTTTTTTCCTTAAATGTTCCTGGTTTTATGGTCAAGCAAGGAAAGACAAGTATTTTTACAAATTATATACTTGAAATTATAGCCTTAATTTGTTTCACTGTCCTGTCTTGGACTTACCAAAAGGGAAAAAAATGTTCCTGATCAAAATCCTCAAAATGGTTTTGCTGTCTGCAGAAAGGGATAATTTTGATTCCTCACTGATTTAATCCTCTAGACCTTCAACTAAAAACGTAGAGCAGAAAATCTGACCCAAGTGTGATGTTAAACATCTGAGCAAGTAGAAGTCTGCTGGCTTATTTAATATCTTTTCCTCATAGAGATGAAAACATGGCACTCACTTTGTTGCACTCCCTCTTTTAAGCACAGAGGGAAAGATGAGTTATACAAGAATGTGCAAAATTAATTGTATATTCTGCTCTGTGAGTACAAGTAATGGTTGAAATGGGTGTTTGACTTTCCAAGTTAAGCAAAATTGCTCTTGTAACTCTCGTTAATGAATTATTTTACTTGCAGGAGGGATCTTCTCCTGAAATCCCTAGTCTAGAAAGAAAGAATAAGAGAAGAAAAATCAAAGGTAAAAAAGGTGAGTGACTGTCATACATATGTGCATCTGGTAGGTATAGAGGTTGTAACTAGTAGTTATAAAATACTATTAATACTACTGACTAAATACTGGTAGTATTTTGACTTGGCTAAAATGGTAGTTCCTTAATGTTACTTTGGTGCTTCTTGGGCTCTTCCTGAAGATCATGGAGTGGACTGCTGTCAATTCTGCAACACATTCTTTGAAGTGTCCCATCTTAATTTGTCAGAAGTTCTTTCCAACAGAAAACTTTGTGCCTCCTTTCTGCCTGCAGTTCATGTTCTCGTTTGCACAGATGGGACCTTTGCTTTCCCCTGCTCAGGGGAAAGAAAGAGAATTGTTGCCTCTTCAGATGAAAGTTCTGAAGGGTGAAGCCCCCATCACTCCTTTTTAATTCAGCTGTGCAGTTTTCCCTTTCTACTTGGAGTGGTCTCACCAGAAAACTTGTACTCTGCCGAACAGTCTGGGCTGTGTTCTGGTTTTGACAACTCTGGCAATACTTGTTAGGTTTTGACTCCTCCTTCTCTTTCCTTAATGGAAATGAATGTGCAGTACTTCACCCTTTAGTGCTTGTGACCAAAGAAAACTCATTCTGGCATTAGACAGGCCTTTCTCAAACACACCTAACATGTCCACATTGCTGTGTGTCCAAATGAACCATCCGTGGTTTAGGCAGAATGTTTTCTCTGGGAACTAAATCATTGAATCGCCATCTGAGAGCTTTATGGTGCAGAAGGTAGCTTTTGAATGTTGCATTTCTCTTTTTTTAATTACTTCTATTAAGAGTTATTTGGAATGCAGGGCAATTAATATGGATCTTTTTGCAGGAACTAATATTTCACTACTCAAAAAGGTGGAATTTTTTATCAGCCTCTGTCTTCAATGATAACTGTCTATTACGGAGACTAATAGCACATTTAACTTGGTAAAAATTTATTTCCCATTACTTTACTTCAGCATCATCTTTACTGTAGTAAATTTATTAAGGGAAACTATAACCTGAATGAAACTAAGCAGTATTTAAAGTGAAACTTAATTTGTTCGGAGAATCTCTGTAATGCCGGTGGACTTTACAAAGTAATATAGTAGCATCTTTTACAGAGTACTGTGCTCAAGAGACTGCTGAAGTGAGTCTTGTGGCTCAAAATCATCTGGGATAGTACGTGATTTTTCATCACTGGGTTCTTCTTCTCTTAAGCTGCCCTTCCTCGGCTTCAGAATTAACTGAATAATTTAAATCTTGTTTAGCTTAAGTTTGCCTCTGTCTTACTGATTACATTAGTGGAAAGCATGTATTTGTACTTCCTGTGCATGTGTACCTCAAGAAAAGATCTTTGTGGAGGAAAATGACTTTGTTCAACTAAACTTAATCAGTGCTGGCAAAACTACTGTGGAAATAGTTATTAGTCAAGGTTGAGAATGTGTAAGAGGAATACTGGACTTTGTTCTTCTTTCATGTAGATGTGGCTATTCCTGTGCACAGTTATTCCTTTCCAGCCTCCTGTATGACTATTGATACTTTACCTAATTTATGTGATTTTTACATTCTGAGGTGATAGTATTTGTGGAGAAACCATAGGTAATGTATTTTAATGTATTGTCAGGCACAGTTATACTCTACATTTTGTTTCTTTTTCAGAACGTTCTCAGGTAGACCAGTTGTTGGCAATTTCACTGAGGGAAGAAGAGTTAAGCAAGTCCTTGCATAGCGTGGACAGCAGTCTCTTGCAGGCCAGGGCTGCCCTGCAGGCTGCATATGTTGAGGTTCAACGGTTCCTTGTATTAAAGCAGCAGGTAACAGTGGGCTTTTGAGACTGTCTGAACTTGAAGTTAGCAGCCTGAAAAACTGCCTTAGGTAGGACTGATTTAAACCACAACTGTTTTGCAGATAACCATGGAAATGAGTTCACTGAGAAGCCAGAGAATCCAGGTCTTGCAGGGGCTACAAGGTATGAAATACCACAAAACTACATCAGTGGAATTCTGACTTGTATATTCTTTGAACTCACTGTCTTGCAAAAATTGTTTTTAATTGAATGCACTCCTTTAAAGTGTGCAATAAAATTGTAGGCTTTCAAATGGCAATCTGTGTGATCTGTCATCTTTGGTAGTGCCACCTCGTGGCTTTTCTACAAATTTTTCTCTTGGTGTGTCCACAAGAAATGAGCTTCTGGCACCACTAAATTTTTTTGTTCATATGAACGTTTTTGTTTTGTATTTTTTTTCCCTGTCTTCTTTTGCCATTAGAAACGTATGAACCTTCTGAGCTGTCAGAGCAACTTCCCTGCAGTGTCTTAAGTGAAAGAAGAAATAGCAAATCTCACGTGGCAGCTGACTTAATTCCTGCAGGCACCTTCCTGCCCCTGTTGGACACTCTGTCGTCTTCTGTAGCTCCATTGGGAGCTTCTGTTCATGTTCACGTGCCGTCACCATTCCAGTCTTCTGGCATCGCACCCGCCACTCCTCCTGACTCCTCAGTACAAGTTAAACGAGAACCTGTGTCTCCAAAAGGCTCAGAAGAAAATGTGAATTCTGTACTCCAGAGCTCTCCATGTGCTTCACGAGCAGAAGAGGGGGAGCAGAAGGATGGTATGTTTGGCTTCTCTTTGTTTTAGGAGAACTAGTTTTAAGGAAATTAAAAAAAACATTAGTTCCCAAGAAGAATCTAAGCTGTTTCTCAGACCTGCAGCCTGTTGTGCAGGGGTGAATCCCATTAACTTGTGTAGGACTTTGTCTTCTATATAGAGGATTTTCTAACAGGTTGCAGCTGTGTGTGACAGTTATGGGTTGGGAGAGAGACAGCTTTCCACTGATGTATTTTAAATATGATATACCTTATGCCCTCAGCAAGTTCTAGTTTTATCTTGGAACTTCCCATCTGAGCAAGGTGTGGGGTGAGATGTTCACATTTAAGCTGTCTCTAGTTGGATGCGTAATTCCAAAGCATCCAATCTGTACTGTGTGTGATGTGTTAAACAGTCCAAGAGCTTTGCCTAAGCATTGCTGTAGGTTTGATTTGCTGGTTTCTAGGAGATAGAAGCAGGGAAACGTTTCAAAAGCTGACAGCTTCCAATTTACATTGAGGGATCCCACCCAATAATTGCAATGAACTTGAAACATCCTGTCCTGGACTGTAGTTATTGCAAGTGGGAAAGTTTAGGGTGGGAAACACAGCTGTAAGATGCTGCCTGTGCTCTTAGCCTGTCTCAGTTGAGAGGCTGGATTCATTTGTTCATACTGGCTTCACATGAAACTGACAGAGAAAGCATGTTCACCCTGTCAGTCCACCATAGATAAACTAACAAAGCTTACTCTGATGTCCTACAGTGCTGCCATTCCCAGGATAGAAAGTATGATACCGCAGAGTGGGTTGTACGTGGCTTGTCTACCTTGAGTTAGGTTCAAGTAACTTGGAAGAAATAACTAATGCAATGGGTTAAGCAGAAGGTCTTCAAACTGTTGTGGAGCAGCTGAGGCGTATTAGGCATGCATTGGTTAACACTGGTCCTACAGCAGTGGTAATAGTTGGTAAGGGAGCATGCAGTGAAGGGTGGTAGCATCTTAAGCTGACAATGTAGGATTCACTAAAAGTGGTTTGCCAGAACTCCTATAGTCAGCCAGCAACTTGAGTGATATACCCCATTCCTTTGCTTCTGGATGCAGAGATAAAAAATTTATTCCCCACATGTGTTTTTGAAAGGCTGGATAGCTGACTGAAATAGCAACTCTGTGAGTAGTGCACATAGATTTCAGCATCTAGGAATATGTACTTAACATGCACAATTAACTATAACCAGAAAAATGCAGGGAAAATAGTTTTGCATAAATACTTATTGCTGTACAGATTGAATATAACACGCTTCTGTTTTCTTCAGAAGAGACCAACCAGAAAACTTCAGTGTATCCAGTTATCTCTGCAACCATATCCCTGTCAGAGCTGGCAGCTTGCTTCCGACAGCCTAATGAAGATGTTCACAAGCCTACTGTGAACAGCAGAGAAGCTGGACTTCCTGAGAACCCTTCTTCTCATTCCCTGTCTGATTTCAGCAAGAGAGAAGCAAATGACACAGTGACTGAAAGGTTTTTACTGGATCAGTGTAACACTTCTCTTCCAAAGCATTCAGCCCTTCTTGAAATGCCAGTGGATAAACCCCCCAAATTATCAGCAGAACCATCCGAACAACACGTGTCAACTGCTGTAGTCTCAATGGAAAAAGGGAACAGGAGGAGGAGAAAGTTGAGGAAGAAGAAAACTCTGAGGGCAGCCCATGTGCCAGAGAACAGTGATACAGAGCAGGATATAATTGACTCTAAGCCTGTCCGGAAAGTCAAGGGTGGAAAGGTTCCTAAAGGAGAAAAAGTTACTACATCTACTCCTCCAAAACAGGAGGATGGAGTTACTGCTCACACAGCAAGAAACAAAGATGAGAACGACAGTGATGCTTCTCTGGAACTAGTGGAATTTCCAGCACCCCAGTGTGAGGTGGTTGATGTTGGTTCATCAGAGTCTGGAGATGAGAAACCAGACAGTCCCTCAAAGATGAAGTCACGTGGCTCTATGGATCAAGCAGCTCTACAGGTGTCTTGCTCGGGTTATGATGAAGTGAGCTCTACCAGTGAGATTGGCACAAATTATAGGGATGATGGGAAACGAAGGTGAGATTACTGCTGATCTCTCAAAATTAAAAGCATTACACAATAGTCACAAGAGGCCTCTTTTTTCTTTTTTTTTTTTTTTTTTTTTTTCTTTTTTTTTAGGTTGTTTTCTTTATTCAGAAAGTCTGACAACATCAGTAACCCAATTTGGTTGTGAAATAAGAGGGAAAATGAGAAATGAATTTGCTTTTTTGGTCCAACAAATAAATATGCCTTGTTACCTACTAATTAAGGTCTTGTTACGTACTAATTAAGCCTTGTAAGAACAAGGCTGCCCTCCATGAAAAGTTTGGTTTTGAGCTGACCTGTTACAGCCTGATTTCTACTAAGTACAGACTCTTGTATTCTGAGATGTTATTTACACCAAAATTTTGTCTGGAAATGAACGTGCCAAGTCCAATCTCACTGCTTTTTATTTCTGTGTTGCAGTATGTCTGAGATGCAGACTTCCATAGCATCACTAAGAGGATCAAAGAACTCATCAGGTATCTTTTAAACTTTCTTGTGATAATTTGTGTCTTGCAGGACTTTAAGTCTTGAGCAAACTGCTTCCAGTGGGGAGTTCTGCCCTGAAGATAAAAACCTGTGCTAAAACTGAAGTGGGAAGTCGTGCATACTCACTTAGGTCTTACTGGATCTTTGTGCCTTGACCTCTCTGTATCCCCCTGTGTTCTCCCACATGAACACTTCTATTCCACAATCTCTGTAGAGCTGTAGGACAAACAATAGAATCATAGGATGGTTTGGGTTGGAAAGGACCTCAGGGTCATCTAGTTCCAACACCCCTCCCATGAGCAGGGACACCACATGCTAAACTATGTCGCCCAAGGCTCTGTCCAACCTGGCCTTGAACTCCTCCAGGGTTGAAGCATTCACAGCTTCCTTGGGCAACCCATTCCAGTGCCTCACCACCCTCACTGGAAAGAACTTCTTCCTTATATCTAATCTAAACTTCCCCTGTTGAAGTTTAAACCCATTACCCCTTGTCCTACCACTAGAGTCCCTAATGAGGAATCCCTCCCCAGCATCCTTGTAGGCCCCCTCAGATACTGGAAACCTGCTCTGAGGTCTCCATGCAGCCTTCTCTTTTCCAGGCTGACCAGCCCCAACTTTCTCAGCCTGTCTTCATACGGGAGGTGCTTCAGTCCTCTTATCATCCTCGTAGCCTCCTCTGGACTTGCTCCAGCAGCTCCATGTCCTTTTTATGTTGAGGACACCAGAACTGGACACAATACTGCAAGTGAGGTCTCACAAGAGCAGAGTAGAGGGGCAGGATCACCTCTTTTGACCTGCTGGTCACGCTTCTTTTGGTGCAGCCCAGGATACAGTTGGTTTCTGGGCTGCAAGCACATGCTGGAGCTGGCTCATGTCAAGCTTCTCATCAACCACCACCCCCAAGTCCTTCTTTGCAGGGCTGCTCTGAATCTTTTCTCCCCCCAGCCTGTAGCTGTGCCTGGGGTTGTGCCAGCCCCGGGGTAGGACCTTGCACTTGGCTTGGTTAAACTTCATAAGGTTGGCATTGGCCCACCTCACAAGTGTGTCCAGGTCCCTCTGGATGGCATCCCTTCCCTCCAGCGTATAAACCGAGCCACACAGCTTGGTGTCGTCGGCAAACTTGCTGAGGGCCCATCAATCCCACTGTCAATAATACAATAATATAATCCTTTTGCTATTTTAAAGAGCTTTCTGGATTTAACATTATAGAAAAGGTCTTTCTGGCATTTTCCATTGGCTTTTGCCACTTACAGGCTCCACCTGAGACCACAGTTGCTAAGCTCATGATGCTGTTTGTTAATACAAACAGCAGCAGCATATTTACTTGAGTGTTCCCATAATCCAGTTCCCATAATCAAAGTACATGTGTGTCTGTCCTACAGAAGTGTCTTCGGAGCCAGGTGAAGATGAAGAACCCACAGAGGGAAGCTTTGAGGGACACCTAGCTGCAGTGAATGCTATTCAGATTTTTGGGAATTTGTTGTATACCTGCTCAGCAGACAAAACTGTTTGTGCCTACAATCTGGTTGTAAGTAAGGCTGTGGGAATGGTGTTACGTTAATTCCAGTCATAAGGTTGTGATTCTGTTTTTGTAAAGCCTTACTGTGTGAGCTGTCCTACCCTGCTCAGTCAGGCACAGATCCTGAGAGGTATAATGGGCTTTTATGTTGACAGACCCTATGCTTTCCTTTTCAGAGCAGGAAGTGTGTGGCCATCTTTGAAGGACATACTTCGAAAGTGAACTGCCTCCTGGTCACTCAGACAAATGGGAAGAATGCTGCACTCTACACTGGCTCAAGTGACCACACTATCAACTGTTACAATATCAAGGTAGTCAAACTTTGTGTTGGTTAACACGCAGTGTAATGTGGTGCATTTTTATTTAAGGATTTCTCTGCAAATATAAATGAAAAAAGCCTTTTAACCCATATGAGCTGGACATGAGCCCCATTTCATACCACATTAGAGTAGAGCAGGGGAAAAAAAAATCCAAACAGCAAATCGTGAAGTGATTTACTACACTAATCTTCTGGTTAGCTTGTCAGTAGAGCTAGAACAGCATGTTGGGATCCTGAATGTTGGTAACACCCATGTGCAGGATGGTTGTCTGGCCATGAATTTCATATTTGTCTTGCTATTTCAAACTTCATTGCTTATGGGAGGCATGGCTCTCTTTGTAGAACAGCTGAGATTGAGACTTCCTGAAGCTGGACATTTAAAGATAAATGATAGGAGGGCTTGTCTAACCTGGGGCTTGAAGGGCTAGAAAGCAAATGTCTGCTTGAAGGGGGCAAACTGACAGGTTTGTTTTAAGCTGATGATTTGTGGCATTTCCCTGTTGGCGACTTCATGGGGATTCCTCAAACTCAAGCATGTAACAAGGTGTTTTTAATTTATATATAGTCTGCAGTCTAAATTTCTATATGCATTAGAGGTGTGGTTAAAATAAAGCTTTTAGAGTTATAACTAGTTGCTGAAGTACAGTCAAGTCTTGGAGATGGGAGTGAGCTAATGAAAACCAGGGTCAAACTGCTGTGTCACACAAGACATTCAGATGTTTTTCTCCAGCTTTGTTGGTTAAAAAAATGCAGCTTGTATGTGAAAATTATCATTTACTTCAAGCTTTTTTCCCTGAATTGTTTTCACTTAATGGAAAGCTTTAAATACTTCTTTCTATTGCCAGACCAAAGAGTGCATGGAACAGTTTAAATTGGAAGATCGAGTGCTCTGTTTACACAGTAGATGGCGGATCCTTTTTGCAGGCCTTGCAAATGGCAATGTGGTTACTTTCAGCATAAAGGTTAGTATCTTTAAATATTGGCACCTAAAAGCCTGTTGCAGTGCTGTTTCTCTCCATTCTGTGTTTGTTTCTGTTCTTTTTCTTGAGTAATAAGTGTATTCGTGCTTCAAGTACTTTGGTCACTGTTGGCCCCTTTTGGTCCTTTATTTTGTCAGTGCACGAAGCTGTGCCATCTCCCCTTCCCTTCAGTTACCTTTCTCTCAACTGCTGTATTGTTGTCATGTTATCCCTTAAGGTTCCACCTGGCCTACCAGTCATGTGTTGTGAGAGTTTTCTGACACAGATGATTATTTGTGAATCCTCCTTTCTCAACCATCAAAAGAGATGGTCAAAAAACTTTATAAAGTGTTGCTCGTTTTGCTTACTCCATTTGCAGTTACTGAAGAGACTCATTCACATGGTTTTCTGGCAAAGAGGCTTGCTCAGCAGTCCCCAGGATGTTTAAAAGTGAATAAAAATCATCATTTAAATTATTTTTCTGATTATTCTTCTCATGGATCCTAGACTAATTTCTCAGATTTATGCTTACAAATTTATCCTGGGTTGCATTTTTCTCATAAAACTCTCATTATTCTATCTTGGAAGGAGGATTTACTGGAGCTTTGCTAAATAATATTTTTTTTAAAAGACAGAATAAAAGCCTAGCAGGAGGAGTTATTTCCTTGATTTGGAAGCTGAGTTGTTTAGATGAAACTTTTACCACTGCTGAAATGGTGTGTTACTAAACTGAAATCAGATGCTGTAACAAGTACAACACAGAAAGAACTTAGTGGTCTAGTCGGTGCCATAGCAAAGTTTTAATTCTCAAATACCATTTTTTTCCCTCTTCCAACAGAACAACAAGCAGGTTGATACCTTTGAATGCCACGGCCCGAGGGCAGTGAGCTGTCTAGCCACAGCTCAGGAAGGAGCGCGCAAGTTGTTGGTGGTGGGCTCCTATGACTGCACCATCAGCGTGCGAGATGCACGGAATGGGCTGCTTCTCAGAACCCTGGAAGGTCACAGCAAGACTATCCTCTGTATGAAGGTAAGTGTCTCTGAACATACATTTTTGACAAAGAATGCTTAAAATGTTATGTTTTTTTCTTTTTCTTCCTCGTTTAATAGTGAGCAGGTTGTGTTAGGAAATACAGGATTTTAATGATAAAAGCTAAGTAAATTGGAAGGGAAATTGTCTCTGGTTGGCTGCCATATTTCACATTCCCTGCAAAACTGTGTCTGTAGGAAGCATGTTTATTTCATGTTGTTAGAAGATTCAGGGAATCTTGAAATGTGAATTTGCCAACAGAAGGAAGGTTGTGGAAAAGGTGAAGCTAGTTTTCACGTACCCTGATACAAGCATCAGAGGAAGCTGGGAAAAATGTAACTCTAGAGAAGTATTGTGTTTTTATGGAAGAAGCACTAACACATACAGGTTTCTGGCTCCTGAGTTTACAAGCTGGAACAGATACACTTGTCTGGTTGCTTTGCTGTGACTTCTATTATGTAACAGATAGGGGATGACTTCCATAAACTGTATAGATATTACAGTGCAGTGGCACAGTCTTTTTGCCATGTGAATTATCCTAGTCCTGCTCACATGGCAGCACTGTGGTCCCTTTTTGATCCACGATGGGTTTATTAAGCTTCTTTTCTAGATTAGTACTTGTCAGGAGCAATGTCTGTCTTATGTGACGAGTGTATAAGCACACAGCACATCCAAAATTACTAGGAAAGAATGGGCTTTAGTGTGCATGTGCAAAGCAGCATTCTGCATTCAGTTTGCGTGGTCCTTGATCTGCTGCTGTGCTGACACTGAGAATAGTCTGTAGGTAGGATGACTTAGCCTGGTGGGCTGCAAGTTTAACAACTTCTGATGTCAGTTGTGAAATGTCAGAGGTCATCATTAGGATACCACAGTACATTTTCTAGGTCTTATATAAAGAACTCAGTGGATGCTTTTTTCTCTTTCCATATTCTCCATTGATTTTAAGATTGTCAAATTTAGGAAATACTACAGTACAACTTTAAACTGAACAGTGTCTTCTTTTTCTTTTTTTTTTTTTTTTTTTTTTCTCTTTTTGTAAGGTTGTGAATGATCTGGTATTCAGTGGCTCCAGTGATCAGTCTGTACATGCCCACAATATTCATGTGAGTATCATATATAAAGCTGAAATGACCCTTTCTGTTAAGGCAGTGAATTCCTCTGCTAGAAAATCAGTGTTTTCAGAATTTTTGACTGACTTCTGGAGCTTCCAGAGAAGGAAGACATAAGATTTTGTTAATGTGACTGCACTATAGCTAACTAAAGAGGCATGCAGAGGATGCAAAAACGTGCTGAGTCTTGCAATCAGTTATATAGTGCTTTTTTATCTGGGGATCTTTCCTTTGCAAATATTACTACAGACATGCTGATAATGTGGAAAGTGTCCAGAGCAAAGCCATGTGAGCTATTCTGGTGGGGGAACAGTTTTGTTATTACAGGAAAAACTTGAGGAACACAGTGTTCCAAGCTAGTTGGTTCAAAAGCTGTTATACTGTCCAGAATGCTTCGTTGCTAGCATGCCACTCTCTTCCTCTTTTGCACTATCTGCTGTACTAGCAGAAGCATTCATGTAGCTGTGCAGTAAGTTAGATTAAGAAACTTATCAGATGTAATTTTTTATCCTTTTTAAGAAAAGTAGATACTTTTCATAGTGGCATGCATTTCTATTGTACTGGAATGGCTTTGAGTTAACATGGGCAAAGAAAAAGATAAGTCATATTTGATCATGATCTAAAATCGCCTTCCACAGGAAGTGGAAGTCTAATAGTGAGCAGTGAACATGGAAGCTAGCTACCGGATGTAGGTTAGATTAAAATGGTTTGCTTTGTTGTTAAAAAGGCCCAACAACAAACCACAAGCAAATCCAAGCAGAAAAGAACTCCTCAAAACAGCAAACACCTAGCTACCTTTTGCTTTTCCTTGATGCAGACTGGGGAGCTGGTACGGATCTATAAAGGCCATAACCATGCGGTAACGGTTGTAAACATTCTTGGGAAAGTGATGGTGACAGCATGTCTGGATAAATTTGTTCGTGTTTATGAACTACAGGTAAGAAAATAGATGCTTACTATGCCACTTACCTAATACTCATTAATTATTTTGAAGTCAAATAGAAGAAATGTTTATGCTCACTAGTCTCTGGCCCATCTCTCTCTTTCCTGTTAGTCAGAATATATAGTTGTGTCACCAGCCAAAATAAATAGATTTTAAAGATTATAACCTAAACCATTCTTTTTTTTTAGAACCTGGGTTATCCTAAGACAATGACAGATCAGAAAAGTGGGGAAACGTTCGTTTTGTCTGCTGAAAGACCAAGTGCTTAGTTGGACAAAAAGACTTAGAGAAGTAATGTAAGCAAAAGCGAGCCTTCACGGTGGCTGGAAACTTTGGAATCCACCAGAGGAGTTTAGTTGCTACTGAGAAACTGCTTGTAGAAGCATTGTCATTTGCATGTCTGTGAAAATGGCTTTTAGCTGTCATGTGATTAATGTCTCTTTCTGTTTCTTTCAAGTCGCACGACCGCTTGCAAGTCTATGGAGGCCACACAGATATGATTATGTGTATGACCATCCATAAGAGCATGGTAACTTCCTTCTTTTCACTGGTCTCAAAGAGGAGGTTGTAATTTCCACATGCATATACAAGACAGTATAATTTTTTCAGATAATGAAGTCAACATACTGTCTGACTAAGAAGAGCTTAGAAATGTCTGCCAAAAATCAATTTGCTGTTAGAGCTCTGTATTTATGTAACATTATTGTCTTACTGTAGTATTAAAACAATAATTCTGTTTATAGTGATGATTGCAGTGAAGAGTTTAGAAAAAGTAAAATATTCCCTCTTCTCAAGCATCAATCCTGTTTGACTTCTGCCCTAGAGTCACACAGGTGCTAGAGAAAAACTTCACCCACAGACAAATGACTAGTAACCTGTGATAGAAACTAAACAAAGGTATGCAACTGGTTTAGGTGTGCAGATTTCTTCATGCAACTGCCCTGCAAGATAGGTTTCAGAAGCACTTCTAGGTAAATAACTAGCTTGAAATAGTTATTAAATACATTTGTAAGTAAGGTTGTATTTTGAAGTTTTTCTGAACACTATGACACTATAAGCAGTAGAAGTTATGGAAACATTTCTTTAGTAGGTTTTTGTAAACAATGAATGCAAATCTCCATTAGATTAGACCCATTTTTTTAAATTTGGAAGCCTTGCATGTTGAGATTTTATTGGTTTTCACCTAATGTACTTGACACTGAAGCCTCCTTCAAAATAGGACTATTTTTTCCTATTATTCCCAGCTTGCTTATCCATAAATGTTTCTTTCACAGATCTACACTGGATGCTATGATGGCAGTGTCAGAGCTGTGAGGCTTAATCTGATGCAGAATTATCGTTGCTGGGTAATAAGTGAAACATTTTTAGCCTTCCTTTGTTATAGTTTTTGGACTAATTTTCTGGGGAGGGTCACTACTCAGTCTTGCATAGCTTGACCTTTAATTTATTATAGTTCAATAATATTTTTAAATGTATATGTACTTTTAAAATGTAAGTATATATCTCTAGTTCCCTTTTTTATGGTCTTTAGTATAGGTGTATGCTTTGGGGCAGATTGATAGTACCATCTTAAATTGTTTTTCTTTCTGGCAACTTTTAAAGATAATGATAACGATAGTGACCTGTAACTGGTTAAAACCAAAAACTTCAGCTGAGTGACATAGAAAATCTGATTTACTCTGCTAAATAAGTTTAATTAAATTCCCAATGCCTCTGTCTTGGATAAGCTCAAATCTTGTAAAGGTTTAGTTCCCGTCTTCCTCCTGCCATTCTTGCTCATGGTCTAGGCTTGGCTAGAGGCAGGAAGAATCTCTGTAAAGCTGTAGTTACAGGAATAGAGGCTATTCATTTAAGTAGAGAATGGAAACGGAATAAGAAGATTAAAAAATTACAGGAGGTGGCCTGTGTGTAAACAGTCTTGGTAGAATATTGTGAGGTTGCAAGAAGAGAAGCATTAGCTAAAATTCTGCTTTCCTGGCTTATTCTGGTGTGTTTTTTCAACCAGTGGCATGGATGTTCACTGATCTTTGGAGTTGTGGACCATCTGAAACAACACTTGCTAACTGACCACACCAACCCAAATTTTCAGACCCTAAAATGTCGCTGGAAGAACTGTGATGCTTTCTTTACTTCCAGGAAAGGTTCCAAGCAGGTACGTGGTTGAATTGACGTGGTTGTATTTGGCAGTATAAAGTACTTTACATCACTGCAATTGTGGGACTTTATCCTATTTCTCTTAGAAAGGGTTAAATTCTTCTAGTCTTGACAGGCTTGACTGCATTACAGTTACAGTCATACAAGGCTAATAGGGTTCAAGTCAACCCGTAGCAAATGAAGAGTGCAACGAAGTATGGTAACTTGAGATATGGCCAATATAAAACAGCTTGATCATAAAATATTACATGGAAACGGTAAAATTCTTGGAATATTGAAAGAAATTCTGATAAATATAAGTTAAAATTAAGTTCTTGCAGGAAGAATTTATTTTTAAGTTGAATAAACATCTTTTAACTAGCTTCTGGTTCTTTTCTAGGATGCCGTAGGACACATTGAAAGACATGCTGAGGATGACAGCAGGATTGACTCATGAAGCTTTTCACCTCCCACATTGGGAAGTAATTTTATATGTCAGAATTATTCCAAGTAACATCAATTTCTTACTCCAGTCTTTCCTTTTTCTTTTCCCGTTTGGAATGCAAAAACGGAGTGGGGCTGAAATGCCTTGTTACAGAGGCTGCAGGTCGTGTTGCACTCTGTAGAAATAAGGCTGGTCAATTAAGACTTAGCCCAAATGGAAGATTCTTGCAAGTTTTTAATTCACTGACAGATAAGAATATTCCCTCCTCTTGTCTGCTTTGGGTTTTTGTTATTTGTTTTCCCTTTTTGTTTTTGTGTTTGTTTTGGTTTTTTTTAAGCAGCATAGTCTGCGTGTCCTTGGGAAGTCCAGAGGGGTGTTGAGAACTTAGATTATAATAGGTTCTGATGTTTGCAAAATCAGCTTGAAGCCTGTTATATGTCTCAGACATGTCTGGTTTTATGTTGTATCCAATTTTTTTAGCTGATTTTAACAAAATTCTGCAAACCAGAGTATCAGAGATTGTAACAGTGTAAACTGAATACCCAGTGTACATTTTTACTTCATAAAAAGAAAAGGTATTTTATGGACAACTGGAATAAGTAAATTTTTATAATGTTAATTGTAACTTATTTTTTATTGTGTAAAAATTGCTATAACTGGCACATATATACAGTGACAAACTGCCCTAAATACTGTACCTCCTTTTGTTTATTTGGAGGAAAACACTTATTTCTTGACAGGTATGCCAGTAGCAGCAAAACAGCCAGAACAGTGGCTCTGCTCATGTGGTTTGCAGTCTTAGTCTTTTTAAATATAGGTCCTTATGTACAGGAAAAGTAAGTGGTGTCAGCTTTTGTTTTAGTTAAATACCAGCATAACCACTGCTATCTTGATACAACACCATAACTGGATGCCTGATGTTATTTGGAATCTTGGTGACTGAGCTCTGCAGTCCCGTTTCTTCATGGTGTAGCAAACTTCAGAGAAATGCAAAGGCACTGCCTGTCTAACTGCATCCACTTAGGTTGTGTTTTGTTTCTGTTGTGAACTGGCTTAATTGGCTTGGGCTATACGAAGTTCACAAAAACTCAACTGGAAAGAATGGAGCAGGATTTTAAAGGATTTAAAAGTCTACAGTTCTCAAGCAGAAGCTGAGGATAAAAAATGCATACCACATGGTAAAGTCTTGTTTCTGCTATTGCAGAGAAGCCAGTGCAGAGGTGAAGACTTTCTACTTGTTAGGATTCCTCTGCAGGCATTCCTTGGGATGGAAAACTTTACCCAGTTAGTTCAGTGAAATGTACTTCTTGCATTTGTGACCCTCTCTCCTATGATAACACTAATTTAGCAAAGAGCTCTTTTAAACAATGAGGCTAATCTAGCAAGGAGCTTCGTGTTCACTTTTGCCTAACTTGCTGCTCAGAATAAAAAAGGAAAAAGCAAGGTTGCCTTAAACTGTAGCAGAAGGTAAAGCCAGCCCAGAGTCACAACTGAGCTGCTCACAAATGATGCTTTTCAAACAAATTGAGCCTACTGTTTTTACTAGGCAACTCTTTGACCACTACTTCGACACTTGGTATGCCAAAACAGGCCACGTAAGTTTTATAGCCTCATTCTTTGCCTGTAAAGAAACCTTTTTAGGCCAAGAAACTGATGGAGGAAAGCCCATGCATGCTCCACTGCCATCAAATCAAGGAACTTCAGGGCCTTCTCTGAAGCACACTATTTTTTGTTGTTGCAGTGGACCAGTATCATTTCTCTTTAGTTGCTTGACATTGATTTTTTTTGTGAGAGACAAGAATGAAATAGGAATGAGGTGCAGTAGCATCCTACTTCAAAGACATAGGAGTCTCTGAGGTTCCAATGCTTTTGTGGTGATTTGTTTGGGATTTTTATTAAGCTGTTTGTGGACAGGCAAAATGCCTGATATGTGGCTCAGCCCCCAGGCTGTTTTGAGGGTGGGTTTGTTTTGAGTTTTGGGGGGTGTTTTTGTGCTTTTGGTTTATTTTTAATTTTTTTTTTTCTTTCTGTGGTCTGTGGATGAAGCAGTTCAAGAGAGAATCAGATTCAGGGAAATCTGAGCAGTGTCAATGTTTTCTGATGCAGGCTGTATTGCTCTAAAGCCTTGAGAGTATTTGGGGTTTCTTTTCATGACCTAAGAGCAGAAGACTGCAGAATACTTAAACCATTTCCAAAATTATTGATATTCAAGAGTAGTTCTGGGGGGTTTTTTTGAACCTCAATAAGGGAGCATGTAAAAGCGTGACATAAACAATGTGAACGTCTGAAGCTGTCCTTCATGGACTGTGCTTGAAGTGAAGGTGTGGAGGTGTGTGTCCTGAGGACAAGCATTCTGAAAAGTAGTGTGTGACAGTCGATTTTGTTACTTCTTCCCTGTGATTCTTCACGTTCTTTCAGCTGTTTTCGGGAACGTGTGAAGATCTTTCTCAGTAGGTGTTGCAGTGAACAGTTATTACACTGTATTTGCATTCCTGATTGCTTGTTGGGTTTATCTTTTCTAGTTGGTGGAAGCAGATTTCCTGTTCTTGTAGTCTACAATACTTCTTTATCTGGCCTTGAAAACAGTCCTTCTGAAACGTCTGGGCTTACGAAATCCAGCTTTAGCAATGACACCTTTTTCTCCTTTGTAGGTCATTTCAGATATATTGTAAGAATCTTCAAGTGGATGAGAGGCAGGAAACCAGCAGAGCTGCATGAGTGTTTGTAGAATTTTGCTTTATGAGTTAAGAACAATTTTCAAAATGGCTCAGGGGGTTAGAGGAAACTGCTGTGCTGCTTTCTTCTGGGAATACCATTTGCTATGAAGTTGTTGGACAGCTGTGGAAATCCCCAGGCTTCTCTGGAGTTCTGTGGGGAGGTTTCCTATTTGTTCAGCTGGAATTTGGTGCAGCTTTTGCTATTGGCTATTTGCTGCTTCTGGAGGAAGTTGTAGAAGAGAGATGCCAAACTAATGTATTGGCTTGGTAGCCATTAGTGGCATCCTCTCCCCTCTTGGAACTTAGGGTTTTGACTGCTGATAACCTCTGGTTGAAGAGTTCTGCATGAAAAGCAGTACTGCACCTCTGAAGCCTGTTTCAGGACTACTTTTGTTTTCAGTTTGTTTTCAGTTTGTTTTTTATGCAAGTAAAAAGTTGTGGGTGGAAGAGTGAGTAGAGTGAGGGTTTGTTTTGTGGTTAGCTGTGTTTATCTTATTAGCCAAATATTAAATAAGGAGCTCTGGACTCACTGTATGGCAGGCCCTTTTGGGGGGGCAAGGCACCATATTCCTCTTAGCAGGATTGACATTTGTCTATTAAGCTATGAGTATCCCTGGTGGACAGAAAGTGCTCTGAGGCATTGCATGATTTTATGATGCAAAGAATGGGCCAGGCCCTACTGAAACCAGTGACATCATTCTCTTCAAAAGCCTGGGAACTTGTGCCACAGCATACCAAGCCCTGCCTGAGCTCCAAAAGGAGGGTGTGAGTAGCATAAAATGATCACTGGAAGTTCACATGTTCTGCAAAGCTTAACCTTCCCCAGCCCAACAGACTCGCACGTATTGAATAAGACAATGGTGGGATTGGTCAATATTTGTTTCTCCTTTCTTCTTCAAATGATAGGGAAAAATAATAGCTGATTGGCAATGCAAAACACTCTGTGGCCTATTGCTGCTGCTTCTGTATGTGGAAGGGGACAGAGGGAAAACTGCTGCACCTGTTGGTATGAAGATGCATTAAATATCCCAGCTTCTGCTTGCCTTATGTCACTTACATGTGGATTGCAGACTTTAAACATATTGACACGTGAGCTGCCTTCTGCAAAATAGCAGGAGTTTGGCTGTGCAGTGTGTTTGAAGTACTGCAGTTCTCAGTGCACATTTCAAACTGTACAACGTAGGTAAATGGTAACTGAAAACTTACAATAAACTGCAGGCTCCCAGAAACAAAATGTGTTGAGAAAATATTTTCCCCTTCGTTTGAGTTAAAACACAGGTACAGAGGAATTTTGGTTTTTCAGGCTTGTAGGGTACTATCATTCAAACAGTCAAAGTTGTCCAGAGTTGCGGAATATGTGAGGGAGGATAAGGAAGAGGTTTCAGCTACTGTTTGTAAAATACTTTAATTGTGAAAGAGCAAACTGTGTAGGTATATATTCTGTTACAGACACCTGGCAGCTTCTCACATTTCATTTTGCTCTAACTGTTGAACGGTCTTTTTGAAGAATGGAAGTGGAATAAGCAACATAATGGTGTATGTAATAATAGAAGCTGTGTAGAACATGTGCACAGATTGACCATGGGTTTCTTCTCTCACTTTGGTACAAAGCTGTGAGCATCATAATGAAATTTTACAGAGCAAAAGAAGAAAAGAAGAAGAAGATAAAAAATAAAAATTAAAAAAAATAAAAGTTCTTTATATTGTTATGGTTTGTCAGTCTGATTCTTCCTTGGTTTGAATAGAATGATTCTTCAACAGCATATCGTAGAGGTTTACTTTGTTCTGGACTTTTTTCCTTTTCTAAGAGGGCTGGATGAATTCGGACAGGCCCCTTGGAAGCTCCAGCACTGCAGGAGCGTTGCAAGATTTTGCTCTCTGTGTGCTAGAATCTGAGACCTACTCATTTGACAGGGAAATTGGAAACTGTCCACCCAGTGAGTGCCTCCAAGGTGACACACTGACTCCCTTGCTTCATGGTCTTTGCAAAGGGAAGTTCTCTAGAGCTGCTGGTAGTTCACACGTCGCAACTTTAAGAACCAGTTTTGAGTTAACAATAAAAAAATCTTGATTTTGATCTTTCGACTGATAGATTTTTGTTTATTCTCTGAACATCCCAGCTAAGCACCTCTCTGCCATTTTCTCTTTTGTATGGAGCAGGTTAGTGGAGATAACACAGGGCTGGAACCCAGGGTTCTCAGTGTTCCAGTCATCTCAGAAATGTGATTTGGGTTAAAACAAAAGTTGAACTTAAAGGAAAATAACTCTTCTTTAGAAAAACTATACAATTTTCTTACTCTTTTGCAGTAAGTTACAGTGCAGGACAACAGGAAGAACTTTTTAGTGAAAATGTTTTCGGCTTCTTAGTGATCTTTCAGTTAAATGTGCTACTTACCAGAACAACTTCAAATAGATACTACAATTTGTTTTTGCAGTTTTGCTTTACAATAGTGGATTGCGTTGTTCCTTTTCCCCACTAGAGAACTAAGCAGAAGGTTCTCCTGGCAAAGTCTGGTCTTTTCACACCTTTTCTTGCTCATTTTTCCTTCCATTTTACATTGATCAACGATTGGCCAGTTCCAAAAGCCTGTCATCCTTAAAGTTGGTAACTATGGATCCTCTCAATTATGGTGGGGTTTTATGCTTTCAAGGAGCAAGCTGGCATGTGTTTGAGATGTTAAGCTGATGTCACATTTGACATGAAACTCCAAAAGCTGGTGTATATTCAGGAGAATGATGGAAAAGTGCTTAGTGTTTTACCCTCCTCTTTTCTTTCAAACCAAAAACACCCCCCCTGAAGATTAGGCCAAAATCCAGTTGATTTTATTTTTGGTTCAATTAAACTGACTGTACTTACATATTCTAATAATCATCCCGTAGTGTCTGATCCCTCTTACAATAAAGAAATACCTAATGCTGTTGGGAAATAGGACTTTGAGGGCAGAGGGAGGAGGTGTGTCTGTGGAGATATATAAGTTTGCATCTATACGAGTTTGCCTGAAGGTGGAACAACTTTGTCAATGTTACAGAGACTGCGGTTACAATAAAAGCCATTTAAAATCTCTACTGTGAGGTACTAAAAATGAGAGTAAATGGCTCAATTCTGATACTTTTATGAAAGCACTAGACCAAGCTGTACCTGGGTATTGCAGTCCCTTCAGTGTTTTTAGCACAGCAGAGAACCACCCAGTGCAGCCACATCTGGAACAACCAACCTAGGTGCTTGGGATTCATAACAATGTAATCTAGCACAATCACATGTGACAATGCTGACGTGATAGTATCAAAAGCAGGACAAAGAGTTAATGACTGATTAGAAGGTGGCAGTAAACACCTCTGACTTCCTCAATTCAGCTTCAGTCCCAGTTTTGCCTGATTTGAGGGAAGACTTTTCCAGTTGCCAGCATAAGCAGAGTAACGACGCACGCTCCATGACTTTACGATGCAGAAAAACCTTGATTCAGTCATCAGTAAACTAATCCTCATTGCCCAAAGGAAAACGTCAGGAAGTTATAAAAGCAGTTACAGAATAGGTGCACTGGTCTGCCTACTGCAGTACGCTTGTCCCTTTTATCCAGGGCTTCTTTCCATGCGCTGTTTATCTTGGGAAGCACATGATTAGGAAATGCTCTTGCTCATACTTGGGGATGAATGGAGCTGGTTACTCAAAACAGAAGTCCTGAGTGTGATCTTGATGAAGGTGGTCGCTGGCTCCAGTGTTATGCATACATCGTGAGCTGCAGCCACTGAAAGAAGAGTTAGGATTGAAGATACAAGACATGCTGGCATCCTGCAACAAATTTTGGAAGGCAGCTGCTTGCTGACACTTAGTATGGAGCGTCGTAGCAGTGGGGAAATTTGTCTTAGGCTTCTTGCTCCTATTTCTCTTTACCTTGGAAAACTTGAAGGGTTTTTTATGATCTCCCTAGCAGAAGCTGGGCTTTTAAGTTCAAAATTCCTAAGTCTTCTTAATTAGATTTTAAAAAGGTAAAGAACTAACATTATCAGTTAGTGCCGTATCAATACGTTTGATTCAAATTGCCTCCTAAAAATATTTGAGAAGTTTTTTCAAGCACTTTAAAGCTAATATGAAGTGCCATGTCCCTCAGCACCAACTGGAGTCTTGCAGAGCAGCTGTTGCTGGCACATCATGGGTGTTTTCCGTGTAAAATTGGTAGCAAAATTTTGGGGAGGTTTTGTAACCTTTTACCAACTGGATGACAATTTCAGACCAACTCTCATAGGTTCTCTTGAGAACACGTGCAGTGAATAGTAAGGTTATAATTTAGTATTACTAAATACCAACACTGTGTTACAGTGTAAGAAATACTGGTATAAAGCAGTTTACCTCCAGCACGTTGAGCTTAATGATGCCATCTCCATCTTTATCAAAGGCGTGGAATGCCCCTAAAGCAAGGAAACAAAAACATATGGAGTAGATTAAATAATCGTGTGCATAAAGATGTTCCTAGGTAGCAAACCCGATTATGCTCCTGAGCAAACTTGTGCAGGTATTTACTTAGGTGGTCAGCAAGTATTCTGCTGGGGTTTTCCTTAGCTAATACAAGGAGAAACAATGGTTTCTTTTGTGTTTGAATGAGATGGGTGTAGTATTTTAGATTCCCTAAGCACGTATCTCTAATTAGTAATACTATATCCAGGCAGCAGTGCCTTAAACGAGCTTTGCTTTGGGTACGACTACATTCTAGGGGTGAGGAGGGGAGGCGGTGCGGTCAGACCGGGGCAGGCACTCACTGAACATCGCGTCCAGGCGCACGAAGCAGCAGATGAAGCTGTCGAAGTCGATGTTCATGTTCTTGTCTGCGTAGCGCATGGTGATGATGTCGTAGAGCTGGTTGTTCAGCCGAAACCCTGCAGAGGAGCAGAGACAGAGCACAGCTGGGACAGGGGACGCGCTGGTGCTGGTCAGGGCTCCACAGTGGTTTGGCCATAGGCACTTCCCAGCCCAGACGAGGCTCAGGCTGTATCCACTACATAAAATGAAGTATAAGGAGCTTCCCTGTGTCCAGCTGCTTTCTTAAAACAGGCGTAACACTTGGAAACGACAATTTGGGAGGGCTGGTGGCACATGAGTTACCTCACGCTGTGAGTATGAAGAGAGGTCTACACCAAAGAGTGCAGCTTAGCTGGGTCTGGTAAGAGCAAAGCAACAAAAACTGGTGACACAAATATAGGAGGAAGTTGCTGTGAAAACATAATTACACAATAGTTAAAAAATAGATGAGGAGGTAACTCCTTGCTGTGGTGTTCCTGAGCCGTGGTACTGACTGCTGCAGCTTCATCAGGGTCTGACATGATTTGGGTGCTGCTGGTTGTTGGCTATATGAAAGATCATGCACAGCCTACAAGCTGTAAGACTGAGAAATTGTAGTAGTATTATTAGAAATTGTAGTGTTATTATTATTGTAAAATACATTTTAAAGCCAGGTCAGGAGGTATTTAAACCTCTTTTTCTGACATTGACGACATTTCTGGTGAGAATGGAAACCTGGAAGATAAAAATGACCTGAATTTCTTCTGTGGCAGGAGTTCAAATCCAGGTGTAGTTTTGTCCTTAGCAGAGGATCAAATCACTCATGTTTTGTAAAGTACAAGATAGCCATTTGTTTCTGTGCCTTGATGAACTGGTAACTGATGTGCCAAAATACTACTGAAGATGAATTGTCGCTAAATTATTCCATCTAGGTTTATAGTGACACTACAGATTTTATGTTTAAAGAAGTCATCTTGCTCCCTTAGAGAGCTGGTAAAGGTATTTGCTGGGGGAGGCCTGCTGTCCAGGGGAAGAAGCACTCCAGTGTGTTTGAGATCAGAAGCAGGAAAAGTCAAAAGCCTCTCTCTGCAGGATGAATTCCATTAACTGCAAGTTTTGCAAACATTCTTCCCACTGCACAGGTAGAAGTGGAGACCGAGGCCACAGTGGCTTAGTGCCTGAGAAACATGAGCAGGACTCCAGAAGTGTCCATCTGATTGCCTCTTATGCAAACTGGACACTGACCTGCTCCACCTCAGTTCTGTACACGTGGGTTGAAGGTTTTCCAGTTCTTTCTTTGTTACTTACACGGATATACAGAATCCACAGCTTAAAGGAGAGCAAATGTCTTCAGCACTCCCTGGTCCCCTGAACAGCAGGACCCCAAGTGGGAGATCCTTAAGACAGCAGAGCATCATACATTAGAAAGTTTAAAGAGCTGAAGAGATCTACTTAGATGGCAAGACATGGATATTTGAGAAGCTCTGCTGGGGGAAACTCCCCAATTTTTTAATGTCTCCAAGGTCTGTCTTCAAAAGCACCATGTTCCTGATCTCACCCTGTGACACAACAAACCAAACAAGGTTTCTTAGCTGCTGGGCACTGGGGGAAGTACCTGCATCATTGACCGCATTGCGCATCTCGTAGCTGTTAATGGTTCCCGAATGATCCGTGTCGTAACGCTTGAAAATTTTCTGGAAAAGGAAAAACAATAAAGAAACAACAGAAAGAAGCTTGTGCTTGAAGTACAACAGGAAAATGCTGCACTTCAACATCCTGTTCAATGTACCCACTGAGGGGGTGTGGGATGTGTGCCTCGGGCACCTGAGGCTTTGCCATTTGCCTTACACTGCTGCAGCTGGGCAGCCTGGGTTGATAGCACAGAGCTCCTCTCAGAGAGTAAAATAACTTAGGTCCATGCTGTGAGAAGCAAAAAGCTCCCCCCTAGAGATTCTCCTTGTTTGACTTGAGTTTAGTCTGTTAATACTCTCTCTTGATTGTCCTAATTAAGCTATTTGTGAGGCTTGATTCTAGTTCCCATCAGCCTCTTTCTCCAATTTGTATGCCTCTGAGCTAAGTCTCATGAGGGTAGTTCTTACATGAGTACTGGAGCTTCAGGCGATTTGCTTTGGTTGTGAGTAGGATGAGGAGAGGCTTTTCTTTTTATAAGCAATTTTTTCTTTTTATTGCAGCTTTTTAAGCTTTTCTTTTTGCTGTAATATATGTAGGGAGGTCTGGTTTTCCCACACAACCTTCTACACTGTAGAAGCTGTGAAGAACAGCACTGCGGATACCAGCAATACCTGCCAGCTTTTAATCTTGTCCCAGAGATGTCGAAACTCATCAAAGTTTATTCTCCCTGAGCCGTCTGTCTGTGATGCAAACATTCAGGTAAAAAAACTCACAATATTTTAAAGAGAAAATGAATTAAGTCTGTAACTACTGGTGAATGGATGAATGTGAAACTGAGTTCCGGATTTTCCTCAGCATTAAGAGCTGGCTGAGCTGTGCAGTAAAGTATTTGTATTGGTTATTCTGTGTCCAGCTTGGTCCTGGAGCTATTATAAAGGGCATGAGCAGGATGTTTTAGTGGCCTCTTTCCAAAGACCTCCAAATGTGAAGCTTGCCTAAGGTTTTTTAAGACAACTGAGGTTTATCCTAGAGTGAAGCTCTTTCTGCCTTGCTTAAAATGAATTGCGAACTAAGCAAAATAAAGTCACTTACAAACATGTGTTTAGGCTCCAACCATTATGGCTCTGGGTTGTAGTTACAATTTTGCTCTGGTTATGTTTGAATGCACTTTTCTTCTCTCAAAATTATGCATTATGTCAAATAAGAAAACTGAGTGATGCTGTATCAGAGGTAACCCCATGTGTCATTCGCTTGTGTGTTTTATTATACTTGCTCTGAGACTATTTCTGTATGTGTTGCATGCTAAGCACACAGTGGAATGTACAATACATTATTAGCTTAAAGATAAGAAAAATATAGTGAGTTTGTTGGCAAGAAATGTCGTTATGTTGAGTTGGTTTATAAAAGAATTGTCCTTTAGTACCTGGGTTGTCCAGACCCTGCTACCCAGGGAAGGGTAACACATAGACTGATTGATTCTGTAGTTTTCTGGTTTGGGATAGTTTCATCTATGCTCATGTTGAGACATGCCAAAAACTACAGACTATAAAGTACTGTTCTGCTTCCCTGGTTTACTAAGTTGTGTATGTGTGGAGTAGTGGGAAATAGAACCCAACTGGACTAGTGTGGTATCAAACACTCCCCTTTCACCAGAAAAGGATACATCCATTAAAGCAATCATGCTGCGGCAGGATTCCAGTTCAAATCCTTCTGTCCTTAGGTCCTTATCTGAAATAAATGATCCTAGGTGAAGTTCATGTAAGTCATTAAGTGCTTTTTGCTCTTAGGTCTAACCTTACTTGAAGGAGGAGTCAAACCTACCTCCTTTATCCAATAAGAAATGAGTGATAGAGAAATCTGAAAAGAATTCTAAGTAACATTATTGCCTGTGAACTACAGATTACTTTTTTGACCTGTTACATACAATAAAAACCTCTGGAAAACTCTAAACTGACTTCCAGCCAACTCAGGAAGCCCAGAGTGTTGTATCTCTGTTGTATCTAGGCTAAAGTTGGCCAAACAAGGAGACAGGTCTGCCTTGCCATTAAATTTTGCTAGAAATGCTGTATTATCCTGTGGGGTGCTTCCAATCAGCATTTGCTCATTTCCGCACTGTCAGTACTGGATCAGTTGTACAGAGGATCTCTATGAACAGCTAATGCAAAGTCCATGGAAGTCTAACTGGGAAATCTGAGAGTTTGAAACCATAGATAATTTTTAGAGTGCAACTGCAGGGTGGAGGATTACATTATATCACAGATCTCTTTATCCAGGGTTACTAAAAGCATGCTCAAACTCACGTTTTTTTACAACATTATTGAGAACATTCCTGAGTTCTTCAGCATTGATCTCCATGTCCTAGTGGGAAGTGAGGTGAGAATATCATTAATTATAACATTCCTTGATAAACAGATCATTTTACGGATATAGAATCATAGAATAGAGTTAGAAAGGACCTTATGATCATCTAGTTCCAACCTTTGATTTCAAGCCACTGTATGAGCCCAAAACCACAACGCAAATATCTCTGTAACCCATTTGCAGCCTCTTGATTTATACAGTTCTTTGATGTGTCTTTGCTTTTAACTTCCCTTGTTATGCATATACTGAAGGGCACTGCACTTCTGACTAGTTTATACATCTTAAAGTAGTGATGGAAGTAAAAGCATGAATTTAAATAAGGCTCCTTTGTACACAATGGGAATAGCTTATATGTGCATATGAGGATAGCTGTATACTTAATTGGATTTTGATTTGATTTTGCTTAGCTTCAGCTCTCAAAGGAGATTTGATTGAAGCAGTTGATTTAGATGCTATTGTGGCTCAGCTGCTTTGATGGCAGAGGCAGGGATCATTTCCGTACTCACATCCCCTGCAATCTGTCGGAAAATATTCCTGAACTGGTTTTCCTCTTCACTCCCCTCACGAGTTTTTGTTGAAGGACGCTGAAAAGAGACAAGCAAAGAGATACATCCTTAGACCAGCAGGGAAGGGAAAGGCCCTGGACAACTCTCTTGTCCTCAAGCTAGGGAGCCTGTTAGTGAACCTGGAGGCCTTCGGAGGAAAGGGTTGTCCTCCTGTACCTTCCCTTTGTTTTTGGTTAAATGTGTTCCCTGTCAAAACTACTGAGTATTTAACTTCATCCCACTGCTCTCCTTTCTCTTGGAAGGAGCCTAAATGATTACTTTCACTGACAGATGCTTATCTTCTAACTTCTTGTTTCAAAACATTGTGAAGGAGGAGTTTGGGGCAGAAGCAGCATATTTGCTCCATAGCAGCCAGGTAGGCTATGAATTGACCAGAGGGACTTGGGCTTGAGAGCTGCTTTTAATGGGGGGGGGGCCAGGGAGGGGTCTAGTTGAAGCCAAGCAGTACATAAAACAGAGGAAAAAGATGGAAGTGAAGCTTTCTGAGACTGGTGCAAAGAGCAAGCCTGAACTTTGAGGCTGAAAAAGGAGACTGTCATTCCCTCCTCCCCCAATATTTTACTATAGGAATTACATGCAACAAAGCAAAGTGAGTTTGTTGGCTTAGTTCTTATTTTTGTTTGTCTAAATGCAGGACAAATATAAGATTGGTTTCCACTTTTCCACCTGTATGCTCTGGCAGCCATGCAGCAGAGCAGTATGCTCCCTATAAGCAGACATCCCCCATGTCTCCAGATGCCACAAGCATCTTGCTGTTGCATCTCACATCTCTCACCCACCTGCAGGCAGAAACTCTGAATTTGCTACCCCATGTTTCTCCTCTTTGGTAGTAAGAGAAAAGAGGAAGGTGCAGGAATTCCTGGGTTTATTATCCTTTTCTCCTCTGGCCAACAGGGACTGGTATATAGATGTGTAATTTGTAACGGGCAGAGGCTGTGGTCATTACGAGGAGCTCCTGAAGCCCCTCAGGTGCAGTTTATGGATGTGCTCCATGTAAAGCAGGTACCACTTCAGGGGGCTGAGTGGTACCTCTGTGCTGCTCGTGGGGAAGGGATCTCTCACAGCTGGGGTCCTTGTATGAGAGAGGAACCAGGAGATGTTTTCAACTAAACCCTCCAGCATGGATGTTAAATAACTGAAGGGATGGTCTCTTGTTTGCTCATTAGATCCACATAAACCAGATGCAAGCTACGCTAAGACTTGAAAAGCTGTTAAGTATTTCAGGACACTTCTTTGCCCCATTCCTGTCGTCTCCCCAGCCGTTCTTTCATGTTAGCCAGACCAATCCCTATTTCCCCCTTTGCCAGTTGCTGCAGAAACCTTTTTCTCATCTACGTGGGTTTTTTCGCCATCTTTGCCAGCATCTTCATCTGCATTCAGCTCCTTATTGCTGTTGGCTCTGTCAGAAACAAAGATGATAGGCTAGAAGAAGAACAAAGAGAGCAAAACAGACATGGAAATTACACAAGAAATAGTAGAAGGAAAAATATTCGGCGACAACCATTTTGTGGTTAAAGCACATGCAGCAACAGCTCCTGACAGTGCGACTGGAGAAGCCAGAGCTGGGAATGAAATAAAAGAAATCAAAAAAGAAAAAAATATTGAGGAATTTCCAAAGTTATTGCTCTCCTCATGTCAAAAAACTGCAAAAGTCTTTGCAAAATCGTGCAGTCTCTGGCTTCTTTTAGAAAGCCAGTTACCACTTAAATATGGTTGGGTTTTGTTTGTTTTAAGCTTCTCAAATTCTCAGTTAAATGATGAACATGCACCTCTCTATGAAGGATGGTAGCACTGAAGGCAAACAGAATCTGTATCCTGCACAGAGAAGTTATATTTATGTAGGAGCTTGTTAGTTATGTGAAGTAGATGTTCTTTCTTTGTATTAATTCTTGAAGTATTCAGCTGTAAGCAGCTCATACAATGGTTTTGGTTCAGTGCATTACAATCAAGGAAAGCTGCTACAAGATGCAAATGTGTTACCCTAGAGTATTAATTGCAATCAGCCTCTTTGAGATTAAAATGTCTGATTGCATTTTCAAGGTCCTAAATACGCTGCGTAAAATTGAAAGAATAATCCTGGACTGCAGGAAAGAGAAGTAGCTGCCTTAGGCAAGAGAAAGCAAACGTGAGGGCATGTATCTGGAAAAGGGGTGCTTCGCAGTAGGAAGGGGTGTCAGGGTGCCTGTAAAGGGCAGTTTGAGCAACCCAGAGGATCAAGCTTATAAAACTGAAATGGTTTTGTTACCCTTTTCCCACCCCCTTGGGTGAGAGGGTAGGGGGGGTATATGATGCTAATGCTATTTCATTAGACTTCAGTATAGGAAGACAAAGTCTTTACTGACTGCAGATGGCCTCTTATCCGATGCCCTTCATTAACTACATCAGTTTCCGGATGCAGAAAAATCGTGATACCAAAGAATTCTGCTCCCGTCACATGCATTGCACATGCTTTTTGCATTGCTGGCACTCAGCACATTGCACAAATACCCACCTTGCCCTTTTTCTTTTTCTGTACAAAAAGAGACAAAACATAAAATAAAGAAAAAGGTGCTTTAAACCAACAGAATTACAGATTTTGTCCAGATTATGCAGAGCTGATGATAAAGTTGTTTGGTTTGGGTTTTTTTTTCTCTTGCCCTTTCTGACATTTCTCATTCTCGTTTCCTATGTTCACACAGTTTTAAAATCTCCAAAAATGAGGGAAAATGCAGACACCAAAAAATTGACAAAAATTGCAGCAACCATAGCAAGACAGTGTCCCATCTCATCTGGAGCTTTTTCTGCTTGAATAAAGTCTCTATTGTACCTTTAGCTTTGTCGATTCCTTTTTCCCAACCTCTCAGTGCAGTGGAGATTGGACTTCCATGCCTGCAGATCAATGTTATCTGAAGTGGCACCTTAAATTCCACCTGATCTGAGCACATATTTTGTTATCATGACAGCAAATGAAAGATTATCACTTCCGAGCAAGGTTTGATGGAGCTCAATTCTGTGCAAGAGCATTTCCTCTGTTTTTTATCCGCAGACTAATTGCACTGTACTACATAGCTCTAGTATTTTCCCACAAAGAGGTGTAAAACCCCGGGCTGAAGTTTGACTGCTAGTTTGAATCAGATTATCCTTAGGATCCCTTTCCAGAAAGCATGTACTTCAAAATAATATATTTCTTTCTTTATTAGATGAGGAGCCAATCTCACAAACAAAATATCTTGAGGCACAGAGCTAGGCCTTCCAGGTAAATGAATAAGATCCACTGATTGAGGCAAAAGCAATGCTTAGCATCCAGCTCCTTTGTGCCAGGACCGGATTCCAAATCTGGCACGAAGACTTTGTTCTGACAAAATCAGAACGTAGTATACAGAAAGCAAATGCTAATAGAAGTATCTTGATGATTTATCTATTTATGTGGGAATTTATGCTAAAGGAGCTGTCACGGGGCTGCAAATAGTTTCCTGCTGTAGGATTCCCTAGATGTGATGCTTCTCCTCTCCCTACCCCTATTCATGTACAAAAGAGGCCCAGGACGGTACTTACCGATGGACGTTCTGCCTCAATCATGTTTTCAACCTCTCTGGAAGAAAGCAGAAAGTAAATAAATCAGGGAAGTGACTGTTCCCAATGTAGCTTGTTTCTATAGCTGGTGTATAAGCAGCCACTTGAACCTTCCAAACGGCCAGTGGTGTGGGCTGGCTTCCAAGCATTACAGCTGCAGACTGTAGGTGCAGCTTTTTCCCAATTTGAGCTGAGCATCCCAAGTACCACTTCTAGGAGGGCTGCTGCCTGGTTTACTCTTCTAAAGAGCCTTGGTAACACTGAACTTGAGTTTCTGGGAGTGAAATAGCTCTTTGGCCTAAGTAGAGTGATCCTGGCTGTAATTTGCTGAGCTCTGGGAAACTAATCGAAGAGCAGCATTGAAAAGAAATAACTACCTACTTCTATGTTTCATTTGTGACTGAAATTAGATCTGATTCAATGATCTACCTGACCAAAACTTCAGCCAGTGGCATACAGCAATAAAAACCAAACAGGTTCATTATTAAAAAATGGCTAATGGTACGTTTACAAAGGATATCCTGCAAATAGGAAGCTTCTCCAAAGACGATTCAAAACAGGTTCTCTCCCTCTTTCTAGAAGGGAAGCTCAGGGAAATTAGTTTGTAGCTTGGGGTTTCCAATGAGTTTTAGAAAATTAAAATCAGGGTGTAGCAAAAGGGGAACATGAGTATAGCAGACTAGTGAGCGCTCCTCCATCTTTCCAGCCAGTTAAATGGATCTGCAACTTACTCTGAAAGACTTCTTTTCTCTGAGAAGACCCTCAGGATGAATTCTCCCTCCTGGTGGGGTTCGTATGTTGATGGGATGATGACGTACTCGCTGGGAGGTAACCGGAAGCGCTCAGAGATTTCTCTCATGTTTATATAGGTCTTACTTCTAGCTTTGGAGGCATTGTAGAGGAAAAAGTCCTTTTGCAAGTGGTGCTTAGTACCATGCATCTGCAGAACAAATGAGTCCATTTGTCTTCAAGGAAGTCTCATCCATTGCCCAGGTGGCTTGTCGTGTGGGCAGTACATGGTTGGGACAGAAAACACAAATGGAGCAGCAGCTTAGCAAGCAAAGAGCTGACAAGGGATGCCAGCTGGTAACAGATACTGGGTCTGTTATCTTTTAGTTGCTACTGGCTGGGTCTAGTTGGCTTCTGAGGGCTTCTGTGTACCTTTAATATGCTTTCTTCAATGGCTGAAAATGCCATTGTTTTTTCCCAAAATTCTAAGACTATAGAGAAAATTCTGTGGCTGCAGGATATAGGTAATTGGCATTATTTGCAGGAGGAAATGGAAATGGTTTAGGGTAGTTCTCCATTGAGTGCAAAGGCAAAGTGCTTGCTGATGCTGCTTCCTTCAGCCCAAGCTCACTGACATGCAAGCTATGGCCAGGTCTCTTACGGAATAGATAAGAAGGGCTGAGGAAAAGGTGCAAGTGAGAAGGAACTAAAAATTACCCACAAAATGTTACTAATGAACACTCAAAGCAGGAAGGTCAGCAGTTTCACTTCTGTTACATCCCTGAAAACAGACCTCACTGGGCAGTTAAGACAGGCACAATAGTAACACTAGCTGTGAGTATACACCAAGATGTCAATCTGCCTCCGTTCTGCTCATACCTCTTTGGGCACCTTAGGGAGAAGCAAAGAGAAGAAACAGTCAGAGCTGTTAGTGAGTCCACTCATTTATAGATCATACAGAAAGGTGTTCACATAGATCTCTGGGGACACAGCCAGTAATTAAAATGCCCCAAATTAGATAAATATGCTAAGCAATTTCTTTCCTCCTTTCTAGATTTCTTGGAATCTACATGAGATCTACTAAGATCTGAACTGAATATGTTTGTGCAAAGGACTGAATAAATTGACTTCCTCATGAAGTCAATAGCAGGGGCAGAGTTTAATCAGTGCCTATGTGTCTTGGATATGTTTCCTTTTTTACACTATTCTGCCAATGAAATAATCAGTTTCAGCAAGGATGAAAGGGAGACGGAAGAATTTATGGGAAAGGGTATGTTCAGATCTGTCAGTAACTCATTACAGAAGCTTAAAAAGTGTGTTACTTATAGACAGGGCAGAACCTGGGGTTACCATGGTCTGAATGGTTACATAGCCTTTACTTGCAAAGTAAAGATTGCAATTCATGTTATCAGGCTGAATGATTCAATGACTCTGTTGGTAAATGCATAGTGTCAGGATTTGTGACTGTGGTGCAAAGAATAAAGCCTAGAGCTGATACCTCATAGATGGCAAAGCCAATGGTGTACAGGTTGGCTCCCAGCTTGCGTTCTTTCCTCCTATTTTTCTGCATCAGTGCGACAAGGAAGCTGCAGATAACCTGCTCATCCTCAGGGTCATCATCTTCCTCCAGGAGCTTCAAGCGGTACTGGGGATTGGTCCAAAATGTATCTGTGAAATCCCACCAACAACCCAAAGCAAACATGTAATACTTCAGTTTTCTGATGACACTCATGATCAAAGAGAACGTTTAAGTCCCTGTCTGTGGTTCCTGAGGGGAAGGTTAAAACTGGGCTAATATGTATGTATTTTTCATATGCTAAGGGGTTTACATAGTTCTAACAAAATTGCACACCAAAGGAGGATATAAAATGAAGAACTGGCATCTGGCAAACTTCAAAGCACATAAAACAATAAGGAAGTGGATTTCCCAAGTGAAATCTGTTGGAGTGAAAGTGGTCTCTTTTATCTTACTTGGGACTGTGAAGTATTTGAACAATGATTTCTCTTTGCCAGACCTGCCTTTTGGGCTTATAAGGTGCTGTCACAAACATAGTGACAGACTATTTCCAGGTACAAACCATGTGCCTGATCCGCTGAGGAAGCAAGGCTTTTCCTTCGCTGAGCACTTATCAGGCTGTGATATGACTTACCCTGTGGTATCTAATTCAGTCCCCACCAAAGAGGCTGCATCTCCCAAGCCCCATTGCTTACCTGGATAATTGCGGCAGCCTCCAGCTGAGCAGCCCCTCACCCAGCGCCCTTCATTGACTGACACAGTCCAGGTCTGGAGTTTATCAGCTTCCAGAGTATCAGGTGTGAGGTTACAGATCTCAAGTTTTGTGAAATGCCTCATGAAATCTTCAAATGATATCCTGGAGGAATTGAGGGAGAGGAAACTGAACCCAAATGGATTTACATGGTGGGCAGTTGTGTGAAAGATACTGGTGAGGTGGAGGAGGGTGACCAATGATACTGCCATTATTAGGGGAAGTTCACTATGACAGTGCCATGTTTCCTAATGCATTTGGGCTGCTCTTTGGTCAGTTAGGACAATAACAGCTCCAAACTGGGGGAAAGTGAGCTGAGAAGATGGTACATAGCAAGATGATGGACAACTTCTGGAAGTGTAGCATAGTTAGAAGGACTGTACCCGTGACACTCAATAAACCCTGGTGGAGAATGAGGGGATTGCAGAGCAAGGCTTACTGGGAGTATGAAGGGGAACAGGGATTGCCATAATGGTTGTATCAGATTTAAGTAGTGCAGTGTGATTCATTTTTGCTATGGTTGTGTATCTCCTAGAGAAGCACAGGGGTTTGACAGATGTTCTCACCAGAACTCCCCATCCTCCGCAATCTTGTGCTGCAGGCGGATTTTCTCTTCTTCATTAATAGAGGTCCATTCCTCTGACCTTTGAAGGAGTAAACAAGTTAGATTATAATTTTATAATACAGTTTTCATTAAAATTTCTACTTTTTACTGTAAGCCATGTAGAGTGGAAAGTCAAGAGTCATCTTGCTACATCCATTTACTTTTTTCCCTTTGAGAGCCTTGCAACCATTTGTTTTCAATGCTACCCTCTGGTCCACATGCCCAAATAAAAAAAAGCAGTTGTCTTACTTCTCTCTGCCTTCCCTTCAGGCTTCCTTTTAGCAGCAGCTAAAAATCCACTGAACTGTGTTCATTTTATTTTATTTAGCCTGAAGAAAAAAGTGTTTGCAGACTCTCATTGCTGGAGCAGCTGCTGAAATTCCTATTAGTAAAACCTAATGACCAGCTTTATCCAGACTCACTCTTGTACTGACATCTTGATTCATCCAACTTTGTCATAACTTAAAAGATTTCTCTACTGTCACATCTTGTTTTGAAAACGGACATTACTGAACTTGCTAGGCAGTAAAATTAGATTGACTGTGCCATTCGACTGGGTTCTCTCTTCATTTCCATTGATTAAAACCTCTCAACATCTTTTTTTTAGGTACTTTTCCTTTTCACAGTTTCAGCTAAGCACTCAAGAATGACCAAATTTGAAGTGCAGGTGTCTAAAATGACCACAAAGACAACTCACACACTTCATCAATAAATATTAGGGTCACTCACAAGCCACTCTTGGCAAAGAAACCTGCAGTCTTTTTCTTTTCAAATCATGTGAAGCTGTTTACTCACTTGTCACTCCAAGGTCCATTCCATTCCACCTGTCCCCAGGGGTTTCTCAGCCTTACCAGACGTATTTTTTCCCCTTTAAATGTTGTCTAATTGAAAAAGAATGCAACAAGAATAGACTGAGAGTAGGGTCAAAGGGAACGTTCTGCCTGTCAAACTGCTGATACCAGTTCCTCCAGGGACAGTGCATTCCTGGACCATTACCCAGCCTAACCTGCTGGGGAGGGTTGTAAGACCAGGAGGTGACTGGCTGTGGCCACATCTGCCCAAGTGGTGGAATATCCAGTTCCCCAGAAAGCCAAGATAGGTGGATAGGTGACATGTCAATTCTCAGTAGAGCATGCCATTGCCTATCAGGAGAGGGTTCTTTTTCACATGTACTGCAGTGAAGGGCAGGAAAGGGACTGTACATACCTCTTCCACAGCTGTGACTGAGTAGGCATGACCTTTGACGAGCCCACAAGACATCCGGGTTTCATACTGCATTGGCACTATGGTCTGTTAGACACAAGATAAAATCTTACATGAGTAATGAAAAGCTCCACTGGCTGCTCTAAGGCAGGTAGTGCACCCAGGGTTTTTGGAGGAAGTTCAGGTGAAAGGTTTTTGTGTCTTGTTCTCCTTGTGTTTGCCAAAGTGGCCAAGCTTAGTGCTCACAGACTAATGTTATTGGTTAGAAAGGAGTGGAGCATGAACTTAAAAAGCAGAGAGTTAATAATATGAATTGGAAAGGACATTCTATGATTTACTTTTTACCTTTATGTAGGTTAGTGCTTAGCTAGCATTTAGCACGTTTAATCAAAACACCTAGATATTGTATTAGTACGACTATTCTGCCTTTTCTGGGATAGTATGTTCTTGTATGGCTCAGTAAGTTTATTGCATATTAACTGGAAATATCAGAGCACATCAACACTTAGAATCATAGAATGGTTTGGGTTGGAAAGGACCTTAAGATCATCTAGTTCCAACCCCCCTGCCATGAGCAGGGACACCTCCCACTACACCAGGAACACTTTCATCTTTACACACGGCTGCTATATTATCACAATGATATTAAAACACACTATTTAATAAACTGTTCCTACTAATATACACTATTTAAAAAAATTAATTTCCCATGGAATAAGATGTACATTTCCACAGGAAATTTATCCTCATGATTGAATTTTTTGTTTCTTCAGCAAATGTGTTGCTGAGGAGTAAATACATTTTCTGTCTTGGTAATCAAGTGTTAGTGTGTCTCATAGATTGCTTCCCCCTCCTCCATCATGTCTGTCACTGAGAGATGCCTGTAAGGCCCTGCCAGTAACTCTGGTATCCCTTCCTGACATATCTGTGGGCATGAGAAAGGCAGGGCTGGAAATGGAGAATTAGTAAAGTCACACAGATACATTCTCAGCTTGCTCATGGAGGATCTCATGCAAATGTTTCCTGGCTGTCATGATTATCTTCCATTATTTCCCTTTTCTTCCTGTTTCTTTTTCTTTCTTGCTACTGTTTCTGTACTTTTTATGCCTATAACCTCATATCTATTTCCTTTTTTCTTCATTTCCACTCACATTGTTGCCATCATTACTTATCAGAACCCTTTTGTGTTTAAGAACATTAACTTCTGCTAGTGCTCTGGGCCACTTCTCTAGGCAGCCTGCACTGTCTGCCTCTTTCTGTCATCAGGAGTCATGCTTGCAACACAAGGCAGTCATCCTGGGCTTTCCCGAAGAATCACATCATTTCAGTCTTTTGGAAAGACTAAATATGGTTGTCAAAAGAGGAAAAGTCAGCTATTTCCGCTGCAAATACAGAGCACAGTTTGCACAACCAAAAATTTGAGATTATGTAATTGTGGAGGTTTTGTTTGTTTTGTTTTTTCCTTTGTTGTTGGTTTGTTTTCTGGGTTTTTTTCTTTTCCTTTTTTTATTTCTCTGTAAAGCAATCAACGTAATTTCATTGTCATGGAAATACTCTCTTAAAGTGTGAGGTATTACAGCTGCCTGGCAGAGAGAAGGAAGAGGCAATGAGGCAGTTTGTCCCTCCACACATTTGAAAGCTTTTAAGTTTACAAATAGAGGATTTTTCTTAAGTAGTTTTAACATCCTTCTCTTTATTTTGCTAGATTCTTAGGAATGTTGGAGTTACTTAGTATTTTATCACGCACACAAAACAACATGTTTTTCTTTCCCTTGTTAGGCTTTTTAAATGAGGGTATTAACGGCAGTAGTCTAAAAAGAGCATCTCAAGAACAGGCCCCTCCATCTGTGGGCAGAGCCCCATAACACTCTCTCTCAAAATAAGTTCACCAAGTGCTTTTGTGCCTGGAGGGAGCTCCTTGCAGAGTTTGCTTTTTCTTCCATTCACATCCCCACACACACTAGAGGATCTTTTCCTGTTCTAGTATTTTAATTGTCTTGTTCTCAAGCAAGTAAGGGATTTGGTAACAAACACCCACTAATCCTTTCCTGTTCTGAAAATGATAAGCCTGTGCCACAAGCCAGCAGTATAAGCAAATCCTTCTCCTATCAGTCACCGTGTTTGAAAGCACTGAAGTCTTTTAACACATATGTCAAATAGCATCTGTAAGAACAGGTCTTTAGTGTTGGGATAATTCAATGAAGCCAAATAAGGATTTAAAAGCATAGGTGACATGTTTCTCTGGCTGTCTGTAAATAAAAGCCCTGTGAAGTCAATCACTTCTGGAGACATACGAACCCAGGCTGGCCTCTCATCTGTTGCCTGGTAGTCCACAGTGGGGTAACTCATCTGTGAGTTTTCCAGATTCTTCACCATTCGAGAAATCAGTTCCCCAATGTCGCCCCGAGGAGCCGATCCATAAGAAAAGCCAAGGTGATCCTGGTACAGAGAATGGGAGAAAAGTATCATGCAGGAAGATGAGGCAGGGGAAGAGAAGAGAAATCATACAAGATGCGTAGCAAAAGATAACCTAGATAACTCCTCCCTCATCATGTCTATACTTATCTGCAGTGGTTGATAGCACTGGTTGTTTTCCTGCCTTTACTGTAACTTCATAATCCATAATGGTTACTGAAACCAATTTTTTTTAATCTTAAATTTTCCACAATAAATTAAGACAATTTGAGGCTATGTTATCAATCAAAAGGTTAAATTCCTAAGTGCTGGCACAGTTAACATCTTTGACATGAAGATTTGTGTCTTACAGAGTTGCAGCACCTCCATACTAATTTCATTTCACTGGGCAAGGGCACGGAGGCTGGGATGATGCTGCTTTTGTTGATCACATCCCTTCTCTCCACCTCCATAGAATACTAGTTCCAAACCCATGTTCTGCTTCTGTTCATTTCCCTTTTGGCTCTTGTTATTTACTAATGCATGATGTCTAGTGGAGATCACTCCAATCTCCTAGATATAGATGTTTGCTATGTGAACTAAACCAAGCAGCTCCAAAAGGCAGCATCTATTTGATTACGTATTGAGAGGTCCCTCTCCTCTGCCACTTCTTATGGCTCATCAAAAAGTTCAGATGGACTCACATCAATGGAACTGGCCATAAGGGATCCTCTGTCAATGGCATGTTTCATGATTTTGTAGATATCTTTTGGGGCATCCTTTATCTCATAGAACTCTGTGACTCCTCCGGTGAAGTCCTCCATGGCTTCAGTGGTGTTCCCTCCTTTCAAAGCTTCATATGACCCATGTAGTCTTGGAAAGAGAAAAGAAAAAGATTCCCTTTTACATAAATAAGGATAGGCATGTATATATTTTTACTTATCTTGTGTGTGTATGAATATAGATCAGTAAACACACATACTAAGAAAACCCACAAACCATTTGTTTGGTAACCCACAAGTTAAAAGTTTTAAAAAATGCCACCTGCACACATTAAAATGAAAAAAAGAGAAGATATGTTGAGAATCAAATTAAGACCTCTGAATGAGTAGCAAAACCCCTAGAAAATATGCTCTACCCCATCCCCAATTTTGAGGCATAAGAATCTAGGAAAAGGCTCTGGTATGTTCAGAGACTGTCTATGTGCTCATTGTAACTCCTGTACTGAGTGGTTCAACCACTTCTCCAGCCGAAGTCTTGGGGGGGAGCCCAGCACAGCCTGGTGGGTCTTTTACTTTGCATAGGCCTTTTCCAGGAGGGCGCTCCAGAACTCGTTGCGCTGGGAGGACTTGGTAAAGACCAGCTGGTTGTTGTATGTGGGTAGGCAGTCATCGATGACGACATCCACCCAGTCTCCATAGCGCCAGAACTGAACAAAGGCAAACAGAAAAACATCTGGTTGGCTTGGTGCAGGGAGCGGGAGACTGGCTGAAAAGCTGGGCTGGGAGAGCAGAGATCATAGAGCCATAGAATGGTTTGGGTTGGAAGGGACCTTAAAGCTCATCCAGTTCCAATCCCCTACAATGTGCAGGGACACCTTCCACTAGAGCAGGCTGCTCCAAGCCTTGTTCAACCTGGCCAGGGATGGGGCAGTCACAGCTTCTTTAGGCAGCCTGTTCCAGTGCCTCACCACACTCACAATAAATAATTTCTTCCTTACATCTAACATGAACTTCCCCTGTTTAAGTCTGGACCCATCACCCCTTGTCCTATTGCTACAGTCCCTGATGAAAAGTCCCTGTCTGGGGAAATGTAGAAATTGACTGCTTTGCAATGTGGCTACTGGGAGGAAGGCAGCCGTACCAAATTCCCCTGGGCAACACGTGCAGGACAGTGAGAAGTCCCTTAGGAGAGCCAAGGGAAATGTGGAAAGCAGTCAATCTTTTCTGAATAAGCAGTTCTTCAATAACTTGTTTTTGACAAACCACCTGTTTGAGGGCCTAAAAATAGATGCTCTTGCCAACTACCCACGTGTCTGTGCTGCCTGTAGTGCTTCAGCTGAGCTGGGAGACAGGATTGGGCACCTGTTCCTATCCCTTACACACAGGACATGGCAATCTGCAAATGCTTCCTGAGCAGGTTAATGATAATTGCTGGTAGGGACTGGCCCTTCTGCGACTGCCCTGTTGGAAGAGTTTGGGGTGATGCAATTCAATTCCTCTTCCTTCCCCACTGTCACTCATGCTTCCAAAGGATGGAGAAACGAGAGGCAAGAGCATGCCAAGAGCTGAGCTCTCTCTTGGGTAAATACAGTCACAACTGCTTTCCACTAGATGAAGCGACTCACCTGGAAGTGGAAGATGCCAGCATAGTTTTGTATGAAGGACTGGTCGTGAGGTATGACTTTACAGAGTAGTTTTTTATTCAGTGTCAGGCAAGCAATGGCAGCCAGGAACCAGCAGTCACCTGTGACGGAGCAAAAGCAGCAGAGAAACTGAAGGCAGAGAGCAAACAGAAACAAAGGGAGAACTTGAGATATTGGAAAGCGACACGTTAATTCTCAGTAGGGCATGCCTCACCTTTCAGGAGAAGGCTCTTCTCTGTGTGTTCTGCAGTACTTTAACACTTTATTTGTGCTCTGGAAATGCTCACTGGCATCATTCATGGCTAGGAGCATGCCTATTAAATAGGTGATGTTCCCTATAATATAGAAAAAGCCTAAAATTCAATCAGTGCTGTTACCTGTGTTAAGATTTCCCTGTCCTATGTGAATGCATATCTAACTTTCCATAGAATCATAGAATAGCTAGGGTTGGAAAGGACCTTGAGACATGCTAGTTCTCCTTCCAAGCTTAGGACAGACACCAGCTGAGAGGTAATTCTTTCTCAGGTACAACTGAGGTTCTGTTTCTCGTGTTCATTTTGTGCTTTGCAGATAACCCACTGACCCAGTCATGGTTCAGTGGGGCCTCTTTCCTGCTTCATTGCTCTGACACGTTTTCCTCTTCTTGAATCTGTGTCTGCACTCTTGTAAACACTGTGTGCCCCCTTTAGTGCTTTGCAGTTCCTCCTTCAGGCCCTTGCGTAAGTTTGCTGCCTCTGTGGGAACTCTGGGAAAGTGACTTTCTCCCATAGTACTTCTGTGTTCAGCAAAGAATGCCTCAACCCTTAATTAAACCTCTTAGCTGCTGCTGAAAGAGAGATTATAGGATAAGCTTGCCTGAGCAGTGTGAATTGGTAGGGGAAGAGAGTTATACAAGGTAGTGAAAACTAAACCTGATTGGAGGGAGTTGGAAAAGAAGTTTAGGAAACTGGTGGAGTGATAAAACTTATAGAAATACATATGTGTATATATTTTGAAAGGTAACTCTACACATATAGCAGTACATTTTAAGTTATCTATTTCCCCTTAGGAAGGATGTGGGGTCCACTGTGACCAGGAGTTTTCTAAACTATCCCATGTTCAGCAGAAGTCAAAAAGGTGAACAATGCTATGTGTAGATGAGGAGGGAATGGAAGATGAAAGAGAGAACATATTAAGCCAGATTTAAATAAATTAAAAAGGAAAAAAAAGTACTGGGAAGGTGATGAGGAAAGTCATGAGCACAGAACAGCACTTAATGAAAAGATTAACACAGTTAGGATGTATCAGCTCAGGGGAAAGGCTACAGGAGAATGTGGGGAATGACTTTACAAAGCAGTGCAGGTGGGTGTTGCAGAGGCTTCACTTGTTCCTAAGTAGTGGCTTTAAATACCGAAGTATCTTTAAGCATCTGAGCTTAAGGTCTTAAATATAAGGGTTGTCTTTGAGTACAAGGCTCACTTAGCTGGAGGCTTTCAGAAGCTCCTGTATGGAAATAACAGGACTAAGTACCTAAAAAAATACAACAGTAGCTGATTAGGTTTTTCTCACAGTCAACTCCTCTTTATCTCTTGTTCTTAACTAAGTTTTTCCCTCTTCAAAGACTGCGGGAAAGGCTGGATGGTGTTTTGTAACCCACTCATGGTATTAGTTTATGAAGAGTAAACTATGATGCAGACTGCAAAATGTGCAGAATGTAAGTAACAATCTCATACCTAATTCTCCTTGGCAGATATCTGTTCTGTTGGCTCCACCAATAATAAACCGTGGATTCTCACAGATTTCCTGCAAAATAGAAACAGATGGATGAGCAGAAACAGCATTCACCATGATGTGTTTGCCATAGAATTAAAGGCTGGTTTAGGACAATGTTTTCCTGCAGGATACTTTGTGGATATCAAAATCTCTTGCAGAGTTGCCACCTACAGAGTTTCACTATGAAAATGTTCTGGAATCTGGATGTTTCAGACTTCAGCCAGACTTTTATCCATGTATCTACAGGGTCTAATAGTTAGTCTGGGGGAAATCTCAGAAATAACCAATTGCTGGTTGAGAGATTTTCTTCTTTTCCTCATGTTGCAGTATTAAATTGCCAATGTTGCATTCAGAAATGCATACAGGTATCATCTGACTCTGAGGACAGGAAGGTCATCTTTTGTCCTGCAGTTAGGACAATGCATTGGGTTTGTCAGTATTTATACTAGTGCAGAATGTGCACAAGATACTGTACAGGCATAAATAATGAAGGAATTACTGTAGGGAGGGAAGGACTATGTAGGAACTACCAGCAAATGAGGTTGGGACTATTTCAGGGTAACAGAGTCTTTTTCTATATGGGACAAAGAACTGTGGGGTATAGGAAAACCAAGGGAAGAATTAGGTACAACCTGCCCTATAGAGGAAAAAAAGTCCCTCCTTCATCCCATCTCTCATACCCAAATACTTACTATGGAGAAGAAAAAGAAGACGTTGGGTAAGGAAAGAAAGATAATGCAGCCTCAGAACTGCTTCCCTGAGCAGCTGCAAGTGGGAAAGAAGATGAAGTGTAGTCCAAGAACCCAATGTGTTGGAAGATGACAGGGCTGGAGTGGAAAGGAGAGGAAGAAACAACTGACAATTGCTTGTGTGGCAGTACAGGCAGCTGATGCTACCTCTGAAGTCTAAAACTTTTTTCCCCATATCATTAGGGTAGCCCTGGATTTTCCCAGACACATGTTTCAGATCTAGTAGTTTCACTTGGCTTGAGCCCATTCTTTTGCTCCTTCACAATAACCAGCAGAGTTGCTTTGATGTATATATTTGGATTAGTCACACAGCCAGATAGAGAGAACAGCTTCCGACAGTCACCTTATTCTCCTTGAGGAAGGAAGTGGAGGGATTGTCCTGTTATTATGGGCCTTGGTCAGCTGTCCTGGGATGCAGCGCTGTCAAGGCAGCTGTTTGAGATGCCTTCGTGCTTTTCTCCACCCACTTGCTTTGTTGAAAATACTCTTCCTCACATTGCTGTGGTGCTCTCCTGAAAACTAGCTGTTAGATGCCAGGTTTATGGATTGCTTTATTTTTTACAACTATTACTGTATTTTGGCTTGATCCTGCTCTTCTTGAAGTAACAAGCTCTGAAATCCAGCATGCTGTGTTTCAGATGAACATAGTTAGATGGTGACTAAGTGTTTACAAACATTAAGTGTACAGCAACGATTGTGACTTAGAGCCATTCATTACATCCTGAGCTTGTTTGCTTTGGAGGGTGGTGGTAAAAGAATGCGAAGAAGGGAATCATACAGTTGCCACATAGGCTGATTTAGCCGTGACAGAAATGCTTTTCTTGCATTTCTTTGTGGTGACCAGGTGCACTTAGTGCACTGTGGATGTGCTTTTAATGTTGTATTGCTCTAGTTCATTGCCAGCTGTGCTCGCGGTGCTGAGTACAGCTGAAGTTACAGCGAGAGGTTTCAAGGTCTTCCAAGGCTGATGAAAAGTACTCAGCCAGCAGTGTGAGACAACATGTTGATCAAGATGCAAGTGGCAGGTCTGTCCTTCCAGTCTTCCTGGCTAAGCAAGGGATTGGTCATCATCTCTTAGGTCAAGTTATCGCAGAAAAATACTGATAGGCTGCACTTCACTGATGCAATGATTCATCTAGAAGGAGCCTCCTCTGACCCGAGTGCCTCAAACTGCCTTGGTATTACCCAAAGGACCTTTGTGTTCACTGGTTTGGGTTGTAATTTCCTTACAAAAGATCAAAGTTACAGCAAGGGAGACAGAATCCTAGGGGAAAACGCATTGGAAGTGCATGCACTTCTGGGAAGAGGGTATTTATGAGTCAGTTGGAAGGGAGCACTGGAAAATGCAGAGACAGCGTGCAACTAAAAATGGCATTTGACCTTTGTTATATTTTCATTACGTTTTCCTCTGTGTCAGGAAAAATCCTTCAGTCAGCTTATACTGTTGCAGCAAAAGGCATTTATTCCTTAGAAACTGCTGTTACTGAACTATGGAATTCTAAGAAAATTCCCTAAGATGATCCTACCAAGTAGCTGAAACATCTTCTTTGGCCTGCCTAAGACAATCTGTAGCCTCATGCTTCTCCCTTGGCCTCTCACGGTCTAGACCATGCTTTAAACGGCTGTGCTGCATACTTCAAGGCAGAGCTCGACATTGTCAGACATCAAGTTGGTTTTAAAGCCTGAGTTGGATGCCCTCATCTGAAAGCCCTGCCTTGGTGGCACTAAATGATGTTTTTACTGTGTGGAACTGCTTGCAGAGGCACACATTTTGTGACCACTACATTCAACATCTTCACACCTGTGCAGCAGATGATCTAAGCCATTTTCCTTCTAAGCAAAACCCACTACTCTGCTGACTCAATTTTATTTGTGTTTGTTATGCAAAGACAGCTCCTTCTGCTGATTTTCTTGGCTACACGGAGGCTTACCATAGAGAAGTCATTGAATCTGGCAGTTAATGCTGTGACCTCCTGGCTGTAAGCAAGGAGAATGATCGTGGAGCATTTGAAAGCACACATGGGAGAGTCTCCCTATTTATGTCCTAGTGTCATTAGATCCAAACAGGACTGCAGCAGGACCTCTCCATACTCTGCATTATGTTATAACACAGGCTTTTTCTCAAAGATTAGTGACTGGTCCCTGATCTCAGCTGAGAGAAGCTGCCCCAGGCAACATAGTGCAGGAGGCTGAGGCTGTTAGAAAAGCTGAGCACAGCCCATCACTAAGCTCGATATAAGCTGATGCAGGTGAGAGTGGCTCTTTGGGCTTCTCTTACCTCCCATGGCTGAGTGAATGTTTAATATGCATTCACTCCCATCTACATACCTAAACCATGCTCATGCATACCCTGAACAGAAACACTGGAAGAATCCTGCAGTCTTTACTCAGGGAAACTTTCAGGGCTGTCACTTGGCTTTTGCCTGACTAGAGCATTAGGAGGTCTGCTCCGTGCATTCATATCATGGCATGGCAGTCACTAGCTGGGTAGAGTTACAGGGACCTTCTCGCTGCCCAAATGGCAAGGCTCAGAGCTGCACTGTGTGGCAGCCGTCCTTCTGTCAATAAGGCACAAGAACAGCCCTTGTGCCCTCACAGCAGCAAGGAGGTGGCGGAGGATGACCTGACCTCTGGGTAGCCCTGACTCCAAAGAGAAGAGCCTGTAGGGCCAGATGTGAGAGCAAGGGCTAGGAGACTGATGGACACTTCTCACTACCTCAGTAATGAATTACAGCAGCCCCAAGGAAAAGGTCAGGTCACAGCATGGCCATTGCCAGGGGAAGTGAAGAGAGCTCTGGTCTTGTCAGCCCACAAGTGGTTTAGGAGCTGCCCATGTGGGGCTCAGCGGGTGCTGAGGGAATCTAAGGGGATCAGGAGAGTGTCATCCGTGTGGTGGATGTGCTGTGGAGTCCTTGTAAATCCCAGGTACATGAGCAGACTCACAGCCTTTTTGTGTGTCAGCACAGAATGCTGAGACCTAGAGCAGAGAACCTCTATTCAGCTGAGGAATGGCACTGGTTATAGCACTGGTAACTGGCAAACACATGCCTTTTAGACTGACTTTGTGATTCTTCAAATAAGACTTGGAGCTTCTGGAAAAACTGGTACTCAACAATCCCTTGTGGATTCATGTCATTGCAAATAATGCTCATTTAAGGCCATCATTAATCTTTTGTGAATACTGTATTTTCATACGTTAGTCTCCTGTGGCAGGGTGTAGCTTGGGTACAAATTGATTAGGTGGCATGACTAAAGTGACTCAGGAAGCCAGAAGCAGTCAGGATCAGGTTGCCTATTTCCCAGCTCTCTTGTTGTAAATGATATCTCAGAGCACCTTGATGACATTTATTTGCTATTTCTGGGGATATGTGGCATATACAGCATGTGATAGAAATCAGGGAGAGGATCTAGAGTAAAGGCAGTATTAGGATATTCTCTCAGCACTTCTGAACTCTCTGATATTTTGTTTTCTTTTAGAACACACTGTCAAGTTTGAGCCAATTCAAGTTTGACCTGAATTTTGAAGTGATTAAAAATGATCACTTTATAAGATGACAGTTTATAAGCTAGTTGCTTGCTTTCCCCTAAAAATGCCACTGCAATTTAATAACAGAAGTTATCCATCTTCACAGACTATTACAAAACGTGGTCATGAAGTTGAATCTTTACATTTGGTGCTTGAATGATCACTTTAATCTCTCAGCAAAATACTCTTTAGCCCACTATTACTACTTGATATTCATTTGACTTCACGATGTTCTGTTAATGTGTCTATTTGGTCTATTGGTGTAAGTATTATCAGAAAAGTCCTCCTACCAGTGCTATAGAACATACAGTTTCAAAGTCCTGTGAAGCAAAGTCCTGGGTCAATCTGATATCAGGAGAAAGTGTTATTTTTGAATCTCTTCTCTGCAGGGACCTGCTGGGTACTGCAGTGACCTGAATTACAGGGTTTATTTTAAAACAAATACATTGCAGAAGGCACAGGCATCTCTATGGATCAGGTCTGCTGTGTTCCCAGCAGGTCACCCATCACTATTGGGGTCAGGGCTGAGTGGATCCGTGATTCTATAGCATGCCAGTATTTGGCAGGCACAAATTGCAGTACTCTGGATCTCCTGCCTCTCCTCTACCTGCAGCTGACACCACAGATACATCAGGTGACTGAATACTTATACCAAAAGAACACAGATAGCTTTAGGTTTGTTGCTTTGGTGGTATTTTGAGCCTCACCTTCCCCAGCTTGTTGTTGTACATGAATAAGTATAGAGCTTCCAAACTTCTTGTTACCGAGTGGCTTAAGGTCTTTGGGATAAAGACCCTGAAGCCTGAACCTTCCCAAACCCAAACCCTTGATCTGTGTGGGCTCAGTTATAATAGAGAAGTGTGAGGTTACATTGTGCTTTTTTGAATGTTTTGATGCTTTCTTATATGCACGCTTGCAGCCTGTCTGCCCCTGTCTGTCACTCTTCCACTCTACTGCTACATCATTTCACACTGCAGAGCAAGGGGAAATCCCATCCCTTTGGAATGATTCACTTGTGGCTGCATTTAACTCATTCACACACATTTCCAGGGGTTGATGCAGCGATTGCAATGATGAAGGAATTACAAAGCACATACACACAGGACATGGCAGATGGGGGCTCATGTTGCTCCCTCCACGTTGCTCACATTGTTGTGACAGCAGCACATGGCCTTCCCGTGCATCTGTAACAGCTACCCGCAGGAGCTCCTGGCATTCAGTTACACTCCTGGTAACTACACTGGGGTTAGTTTTATCTATTAGTTTTATCACCACTGACTTTGCTACTGAAGCACAGATTTGGGTGTTAGGGAAGTACGGCATAGCTAGAAGAGGTGTCCAAAAATTGACAGACAGAGGGAGCTGGGGAAGGTCCTCAGAACCACATCCTTGGTGCTGGACAGGGGAGGGCAGTGTCCTGGAGGCTGCCTCACTGGAGGAGAGCAGCTGCTCAGTAGGAGTAACAGGGAAAGGGGATAACTCCTCCTGCGGTAGGACAGGGAATCAATTGGGAATTGAGGAGTTATTCCTCTGCCTGCGAGAGACATTCAGGGTGGGACAGAAGAGGAAGGTTGGCTGAGAAATGCCCACGAGATAGGAAAAAGAGATGGCATTATTAAGGCAGCAGTGGGTCCTCATCATGGTTACAACACCCACATCCATAGTAAGTGGATAATATGCTAAACAACCTTTGCAAGTCAGCTAAGTAATGTTGAGAGCAAACAACTGAATAAAAGCATGTTTCAGACCTAACTTGTCCGTTTGTTTTCACAGATTAGGAAGACAGCAGAATACTAAAGTATAGTTGTAAGTAAAATAAGGTTGTGTTTAAAATTTCAGATTCAGCAAACCAAATAACTTGTTGCAGAATGACGAGAGTTTTTCTTTGGTAGTTTCAGACAAGAAAATCCCTAGCAAATCATGCCAGAAGAAAATGAAATTCCATAGTTCCTTTTCTACATATTTCATTCCATCTCTTATTTCACTTTAGTTTATTGTATTTTAGTCATTATACACACACTCTTTGAGCCTCCACAGCCCTAGCTAGTTATCTTTCAGGAGAGCCCTAAGGAAATACATTTCCAGCATATCCTCCCTGTCTCCCTGACACACACTTTTTGCAAAAATTTAAACTTAAACTTACAAAAAGTAAAAGGCACTCAGCAAACATGTTACTTACACGTGGTCTTTTCCATTCGAACTTGATGGGGACTTTCTGGCTATAGAAGAGGGAGGACTCATTTGGTGGGAAATCAGGATCTTCATAGAGAATGTTTTTCTCCAGGCACTTCTTGTGAAGCTCTTCATAGGTCTTCTCCTTTACTCTGATGATGGGCTGGTTGCGACTTATAATGGCAGAATAAATCCCTCCTGTGCCCCCACCTGCACCTTCAGTTGTCGTAGTGCTAATAGTAGCGCTGGGAACCGACCCAGCAGCTGTCTGCTGAGCCACCGCTGCATTGATGGCGGACGGCATGGGAACCCAGCTTACAGCGAGTGTTGAAAGAAAGCACGATCTTGCAAACTGGAAGGAAATCTGAGAAAAGAGGAAGTTGCTGAGCAAACCACTTTTTCTATCTGTTGAAAGTCTCCTAGTCAAAATTGCAAGCAGCGAAACTCCATGTGGTTGAGCATGTTGTGCATCCTCTCGAAGGGCAGGATTTTGTCATCAGAAATCAGAATGTATTCCTTGATGGGGAACGAGACAATCTGTTGGCTAACTCCTGTGCCTGGGTTGTTGTATCTACAGCATGTGTGTGTGAGTGTCCAGAGGGGACAAGCTTTAATCCATGCAATCTAAAAATAACTAGAGGCAAAGAGTGAGAGGGAGGGGGTTAGTGAGATGGTGTCAGTCTTCTGTGTAGCTTGTGCCAAGCCCAGGCACGTCCTGGGACAGGCTCTGTGCTCAGGCTGACTCCTGATTCTAGCAACTCATCTTGTTATGCAGAGAGAACAGTGAAACTGGAAGCTGAACTCCTGCTGGTTTGGGGACACACAGAAGTGCTGCCAGCCAGTCAACTAGTACTGCCCCTCCTGAAGGAACTGCTGTACTTGACTTGTTGTTTCTACTCTACAGAAAATAATAATACAGTAATTATATCCTGCCAGATATACAGAGATTTTTTACTAGTAGAGACATTGTGGCTGCCCCATCCCTGGAAGTGTTCAAGGCCAGATTGGAAGGGGCTTGGAGCAACCTGGGCTAGTGGAAGGGGGGCCCCCCCCCGGCGGGGGG
>NW_009940058.1:69114-80758 GCF_000696875.1 Nestor notabilis
CCCGGTTCTGGTGAAAGGTGCCCCTGCCTGTGGCAGGGAGTTGGAACTGGATAAGCTTTAAGGTCCCTTCTAACCAAAACCATTCTAGGATTATCTGAAGACATGCTCCTAAATTGTGAAAAAGGTAAGTATCTGATGTTGCTTAAGGCAGGTCAGTACTTGCCAGCTGGGTTTGGCTCCTCTAGAGAGCAGCTTACCAGCACTAAGACTGACGTAGTGATAACTACCTCCCATGTAAAAAGCATCTTTTCATACAGGGGCAGAAGAGCTTATATAGTGTGGAAACTGGGCCATTCTGTGTGCGTTAGGATATACCAATCTTAAAGGAGATGTCTGACTTTGCACATTTAATTTGTCACACTACAGTGGGATAAGGGACAAATTCACAGTCTCAGTGAAAGAAAAATTAAACACGTGTTGCTCTTCTCTATAACCCAGTTTTTTAAAAGGTGACATTGTTCATGTGTCAAGACAAGCCCCCTGACAGCTTGATTTCACTTTGATTGGGAAGTTCTTAAATCACATGATGACATCAGTGTTATTTTTGCCTGATGCCACTACGTCTCTGTCTCATGTACACATTGCTGACATTCTGCCCTAACACTATGGTGTTTTCCAAAGCACTGTTTCTCTTTTCTTTCTCAGCCATTTGCTTGGCTTAGGCATTTCAAATCAAGAGCACAATGGAAAATGTCTACAGCTCATTAAAAAAACTCCACTAGGGGAACTTATAAAGACGGCAATCTAGTTGGCAAGCTTGACTAGCCTCTAGGAATATTAATCCTCAGTCTTCTAACAATGGCCTAAATCCTTTTCTTTTTATCATGAATGCAAGCCTTCTTGCACCAACAGGGCAATCAGAAGGAATGGATTCAAGTGTTTGTGGAAACAGGAATACAACAGCTTCAGGGTGGGTTGCCCTGACGCAGAATTGATGACTTCCTCAATACATTTAAATGTAAGGATTGCAGGTCTCATATTTAACATTACTTTGCAGGACAGCTTGGCAGAGCCATGTGTCACTCTTTCAAGGATATTTCAGGAGCAATGCAAGTAGTGAGATCCAAGGGCCTCTTGCTGCACAGTTTCAGCAACAATGCTCATTCTGGAGCCTGTGCATATGTTCTTTCTTTCATATTCTTCCTTCTTGCCCAATGAAAAAATTCATCTATTATCTCTTCTACACAGAGCTCTGTTTTGGGAAGAACTTTCATAGAAGTTAAGCACTTCATACCACTGAAAATTTGACCCATGAGTACTTACTGTAGTGCAGGTATCATACTGAAGGCCAGAGTATAAAAGAATAGTCATTCACTTTAACCACATATGTTTCGGAGAATACTTAATAGTTATTCTCAACAGTAGAAAGACATCTGGAAGGAATAAGGCATTTAACTTGCTTCATTACTTTATTTCACATACTTTTCAATTTCAGAAATACCAGTTAAAACATTTCTTTAAAATGCTAAACATAAGAAGCAATTGTCAATTAATGCTTAGAAGCAGATAGAAAAATAGGATCTGTCACAAAAATAGGGTCTGTCTCTCTTCTCACAGATGTAAAAGATCTATTTGCTACTGTTCTACCTGGATTATCCTGTCTGCTCACATGGTCTGCTAGAAGGGGCTGACAAACAGAGGAACTCTGCAGAAGAAACTAAGGGTCTGGCGGGGAACAAATTGTACTCGATAGGCAAACCAGAGTAGTCACAGTTTGCTCTCACACTTGCTATTCCCAGAAATGTGCCCTGCAGAGGACAAACAGCAGCAGCTGGGAATGACTGACCAAGCATAGGGAGAATTCAGTAAGAAGAGTAAGTAACAATGTACAAATGGACTGTTACAATACCTTTAGTTGATAAAAATGGTGACAATCCTTTGTTTCCTAAGAGTTCATTTACTGTTTTTAGAAAATACTACCTTGTCTTGCTAAAAGAAATTAAGTAAATTTTGCCCTTTTATATCCCCAAAACCCAACAGATGCCATGTTCAGGTTTGACTCAAAGCAGAAATGGTTTTAAAATAATATAGTTGACAAACATAACAAATGGAAAGGGCAAACAACTTGAGCTGTGGAGCAATTGTAGCCTACAAAAAGAGATGCCTGATATGGAAAGGGCTGTGACAATAAGCAGGATGTAGGGGACGTGGGACTTGGGACGTCTCCTGGTTTTGAAACGGAAGAAAGCATCAGGACACACCAGTTCTGTTTGCAGAGATGGTGGGAAAAGGAGGCAAGGGAACAACAAGGTGAATCAGCATGAAGTGGGATGGCTAAATGCAGAACTAATCCCATTAAAAAAACTGCTTTATAAATACCAAGCTCAATTCTCAGCCAGATACTAAAAATTGATCAAGAAATTATTAAAATATGTGCAAAGGAAGCCAAACCTTGGCAAGAGTTGGAGGATGTGGAGAAGAGTTCTGCATAACCACAGCTGTTTCACTGGGCTGGCTTTAACCAAAGACCTTAAATTACCCCAAAATGCCAATTCTTTCCTAACAAAAGACTTTTTTTAAGTATTACTTGCAGAGACTGGGGACCAATAACATGAAAATTGTTTCTTCATGAGTCTAGCTGCTACCCTAAGTCAGCATTGCACTTAATATACCTGTGCCTTTTCAAAATCCAAATGCCAGTTTCAAAGCCAGCTCTTGAAGAGACTTCAGTGCTCCCACATCACTGTCTTTTACTATCACACAGTTGACTAGTACAACCTACTCAAACCTTACTTTCAGTGACTGAACCATAAACTGTTGTTTACTTTCCTACTGAGACTACCTAATTTTGCATTGTCATAAGGACTGGAAAGGGGAAGTGTCTGTAACCACACTGGGTGGCTCCTTCTGTGTTTGCTTTCACAAGGCAGCACTCTACTAGTAACCTGTGTCTGGTGTATCTACTGATGCTGCCTGTCAAACTGCCCTAGGTCTGCTCTTCTCAAGTACTCCAGCCTCTGAACAGTGGGATTTCCAAATATTTTCATTAACCCCTATGCCAACAAGCCACAATCTCACTCCATCAATTTATGTTTTTTTTGGTGCAAGTGAAGGTAGAACTCTGTCTTAATGCCTGAGGCTACCCCGCAGCAGATATATAGTATTCAGATTTTTTCCCCACAGATACAATCCTAGTGCTATTATTTTTGTTGAATAGAAGAACTATCCAAGTTTAAATCAGTGATTTAAAGGAAAAGTTGTAGGAAATGTTAGTTTGGGGGTGCAGGTGGGAAATATGCTTCTTGATTCGACTGGATTCAAGTTAACATTTTAAGTTGTCCTGACTTTCCCTCAAATTCTCAATAAATTCTCTGAAGAAGTTGTGTCTCCTTTCAGTTGATGCAAATCTTCCAGTCAGCAGCAACACTCAGGGCTAAATTTTCCAGTGTCAGCGCAGAGGTCTTCGTATCATATGTGAAAACCACTTCTTTTTCTTTCCCATCTGAACAGGACAACAGAATTTACTATATGATTTAAGAAGAACCCTTCTGAAACACAGTTACATATGACTCCCTCCAGTTTTTAATTCAGACTGTCCCTGCCACTGGTGGAAAAAGATTGATTAAAAAAGAAATAGTAATCAAATCTGCCCAGTATACACATAAGGATGTAACAGATTTGGGGAAAAATATTCCTTTTTCCTGACCTTTCAAACTATAGAAATATTCAACTTTTTCTGGAAAAAAAAAATATAGCCCTTGTTTCAGCATAGGTTTTCCTCCAAACATCCTAAAAGTCCTTGAGGTTGACAAGTGGAGGAAGGAAGTCCATGTCCACATAATTCCCAAAGTGAAGGGATGTGCTTGAAATGCATCCAGAAATGATAAGCCATTTCTGTAGATGCTTGCCTATCCATAGGGGATCCCTCACATCTTCTAGATTCCCACATAGTCAAGAACTCCAGACACTTTTGAATGAGCAAGAGAACAGAAAAGTATTTCTGGTTTTGTCTGCAAGTTTCCTGTTCTAGACTAGGCAGGCTTACAGATCTGAGACTCCTTCATTTGAAACGCTATCTCTGCTCGTATTCTGTGCAGGACGAATTTATCCGAACTTGTTAATTCTGAATCACTTTTACTGATGTATCTATTGCCTTATAAAGCAGCTATTCTTCAGTTCTGCATGTAATATTAGTGCTGAGCAGCTGATGGCTCCTTTAGCTAAATTCTTTCCTTAGTATCAAAAAAGTAGCAATCAGAACTAACCAAAGATGCTCCCCATGCTGTAACACTTCCTTTGTAAAGCTGTCAGTTTGCCACCTGCAGTAAATGGCAGCAGAGCAACAGTATTTCAAAATATTGTAGTAAAATAGAAGTCAGTTCATTACCCTTGGAACAGGCTGTCACAGAAGTGGGTTGCTGTCCAAATCCCAGAACTATGACCCGTTCAACCACACACGTAGTTTGGTATTGTCCACTTTCATCTCTGCAGCTGGAAAAATTTTTCATACACATTAGTTTCCATCCATCAATAGAAGTTCAGCATCATACGGAGAAAGTACTACTTCAGCCTCACCCCAAAAGTTCCCTATACTGGTATCCTTTCCTCTATTTACCTTTCCCCTGAAAAAAGCAAAACCTGTTTAGCATCTCTTTCCTTACAAGCAGCTATGGATATTTTTGGCTTTTAGGTTGTTTCACTCAACCTTTGTAGGTTATGTCCCCTTGTGCTTCCTTTCAAGTGCTTTTCTTGTATATTTTGGAGACTACATGTAATGGTGTCTGTTTGTGGTTCCCACACAGAATCACAGAATATCTCAAGTTGGAAGAGTCCAACATTTCATGTATCGCTGCCCTTAGACTTATGCAGAGCACTGTTTACTTCTGCAGTTTTATGATAGATTCTGCATCCTCTGGGATTTCACTAAGCAACTTATGAGCCTAATATGTTTGTAAGAAGGCCTCAAGAACTTGAAGAGGCATTTCCAATGACACCGTGTTGGTGGCTTTTGTCCATAATTGCTGTTACCTGGAAGAGAGAATATTCTTGTGGAAAGTGAATTTCCGATACAGGAACTGCTTCTTGTGGAGATATTGAAAAGAGTGCCCATCATCTAGGTAGAGCTCACCTATTGCACAGGCCTGTGAAACACACCAGATGGAGTACAAATCAACAGCAGCTCCTTAGTGCTGGGCAATGAGACTAAAACTTTTCACCATGTCATGCTTCACAGGGAAGCGTATGTGTTTTTATTTTTCTTTAGCTACTTGTATCCTCATAAGGCTAAGGGAGTCCAGCTCTGAGAGTGCTTGAAGACTTGGACATCCTGGTTTTGTAAATTGATGTGGGTGTCAGGTGTTAACCTCATTTATAAGAAGAGACAGTTGTGGGAAGTTCTGTATTCAAGGGGAAGTCTGTGGCCTGCTCATTGTCTTCTCCTTTCTCCAAGGGACTAGAGGAGGGCTGAGAAAGGTCAGAAAAATGCTCTGCTTCTGCTATATTCAGATAGTCTCACTTTGAGGGAATGGTGGTAGGCAGACAGGAACCCCACCCCCCCCAAGTAGAAGTGGAGGAGAACCATTTGGCATACAGAGGCAGATACCATTGTGCTGATTAAACGGGCAGCAAGGACCTAAAAAGGTCAGAGGGAGTAAACCACAACTTTGTAAAGGGAGCATCAACTCCAAGTACCTCTGTGTCCAGAGCCACATGGAGTTCATAAGAAGCATCTATCATCCATTCAGTAGATTTTCCAGCTGTGGTCTTCAGAGGTATCACGGTACCCCCCCGCTGGAATACAGGAATCTGCAAGAAACGAAGCCAGGGTAGAATGGTTCTTATTCTCTGATCATAAAAGTTTAACTTGGAACAGGGATAACTGAATGGATAACTCTCATCAAAGCTTAGAATGAACTTCTACCACAAGTACATAAAGAAAACTATTCAACTAACAATGGGAATAGTAGTAATTTTCCTGTATGTGTACAAGTGAAATATCTTTGCTTGGAGAAGTCACACTTGTATCATCTCACTTTACCACCAGGACACATTCGTGTTCCATCTAACAACAAAAGAGATGGGACTTTTCTCTACAAAAGCTATTTTAGACTACATTCCTACAAGGAAACTGAAAAGGCTTTTCTGATTTTAAATATTAAGAAAACAAAAGCCTATTTGTTTGTTTGGGGTTTTTTTTCTGCTCAGTGAAAGTAGTATTTTAAAATACAAACATACATTCTCCAGCACCACTGCGATCTTCAGAGTGCCCCGATCTTCCATTTGTTTAAATTTCCTGAAATCATACCAAATCTAGGAAAAATGAAAAAAGAATGAGCATGACATATATGGCAAGATCTGTTCCCTCTGCAGATGCAGTTCCTCTTCTGCTTAACCTTCCTGTCACTATTCCTAACAACCTATTTGATGAGCAAGAAATACCATTTACTTTTAAAATCAAATTACCTTCTGGATGGAAAGAATAAATTCTCATCCCTGAAGCACAAAAATAAGTTGATCTTTTCTACAGTTTGAACAGTATTTTGTATGTCTTAAAGCATGTGAAAGTGCAAACCAATGAAATACTCTTTTTTTTTAATCTAGAAATGCTTATTTGCAGAATAAGCATATTTACATTGGAGAGGAAATTAACAATAGAGTTGCTGATAACAAGTCACAAAAAAGAGCTACATCTGAAACTTCCTATGCACCACACCTGCTAGCAGGTTGAACTGCTTCAAGTATGCCAGGCAGTCAATTCCCACAGAGATCTTGATAAACACGCTTTTCTTGTTTAGAGAGCCTAGGCTGTTCTTCTTATATTAAGAAGAATTCTGAGTGTCCTCTGGTGCATCAGTGGAGTCACAAGGCTCTGCATTGCTGCTGTCTTTCCTCTCATGCCTCTCTAGTCTCAGGCTTTCCCTTAGGAACTGTGTTTCCCAAATTCTTTCCCTTCCACCTCTAAGCTGCTGCAGCCACTCTTTGTAGCAGTGGATCACAGTGCCATCCTGTGGATAAACTTCGGAGAGGAACTGATCTCTCTACGGGTCAAAGTCTGCTATGCATGTCCCAGGATACTGAGGCTTGTATTTCCTCATTTTAATTTTCCCTCGGTACGCCTTCCCTCTGATTTCTTTATGACCTTTCTTCAAAGATCCTTTTTCTTGCATATAAAAGTTTAACCCAAGGAGAAATATGTGAAAAAAGGGAACTGACAATTTATTGAAGCTGATTTTTGATGCTCCATAAGAAGCAGCAAGCCATGAGGGGAGATTTAAATTACAGGAGACATAAGATTCGCGCAGCAGCTCTTGGGAAAGCAAGAAAGTAAATTTACTGTGAGCCAAGCATGCAAGGTATGCAAGGTATTGAGATGCAAGGTATTGAGATGGAAGGTGCATTGAGATACAAGGTATTGAGATGCAAGGAAGGTGGAAAGTGGCATAGAATGGTTGGCACCTGACACAGCAGCAGTGCTCAGGAGTTATCTGATGGGGAGCTGGAAGGTTACTGTATACATATTCATCCTCACCTCCTCGGATCCTGGAAGCAGAACACTCACTGCTTTGGCCTCTTTCTCTGTGACTGGATGCACCAACAAAGCATTTCCTGGAGAAAAACATAAACATGCTGTGATCCTCAAGGCTGCATCTGATCGGAGCAGAAGCTGCATGTTCTGTGGTTGTCAGCCTCCCATAGCCATTTTAGGGCCTTGCTTAGGCACACCATATGCTTAGGTTCCCTTTCTACTGCAAAAAAAAAGGCATGTGCAGAGAGCTGACAGCTGCTCGGGCCTTGTTCTGTTGCAGCACTGGGATGGAGCTGCACTGTATACCCCCCAGCTTGGAGGCACTTCTGGGTCCCTCATGGTCTGAGACATGACTGCCTGTTTGCTCTTTGGTTGAAAAAAAAAATGCTTTTCTAACCAAAAGAGTGGAATACACGAATGTCTTTGTAAAGATCCAAAATTAATTCTGTTGATTATTGAGCTTGAGTTGTTCTTTACTAAATAAAATACATTAATATATAGAGACTGTACAGTTTGATGAACTTCTTCCCTCCCTGACCACTGGTGATGCAAGCTGAACTCCCGGAGTCCTCTGAAATGCTCTGCTTCACCACACTCAGCTTTACTGCCCTGTCTGGCTTACCTTGGTCAGATTTTTGCTTGAGAGGGGAATGTCCCTTAATTTGAAAGCCATTAGAAGGCACTCTTGAGCCCACAAAAAAAAGAAATGCCTCATTCCCCTCCCATTCTCTCTTCCCCAATAGACTGAATGTGCTTCATACTCACTTATCTCCTTTAATTTCTGAGAAAACTGACTTCAGCAGCCAGCCATATCAGAGTAAAAACCAACCAGCTTTGGATGGTAGTTTTTTACTACTGTCATTTCTGAAGCAGGCTGTGGTTTAGCTGCTACAGGGAACGTCCATGTTTTAGGTCAAAAATGACCATGTTTTTTCATAGTGACTGTGACATTGAACTCAGTTTTTGCATCTCATATGACCCCTATTTCAAAGTGCTGTTAAAACTGGGTCCCTTGAAGAAGTCTTGAGTTCTATATTCAGTTACAATATAAAAGCCTTGAGTGGAGTTTTCAAGTTTTCATCCTGCAACACTCTCTCAGCTCAAAAATATTTAACTCAAATTCCAGAGAATGAGAAGACACTTGCTTACCCAGCATGTACTCATTTTCCACACCAAAAGTCTCTATGTTCCCTGGAAACTCTACCCAGAGAGGCCTGCAGAAAGAAAAGATAGTGGGATTCAGTTAGTTTCTACTCTCCCACCAGGCCTGTTCAGGCCTTCTGGCATTTTCACGCTCCATTTTCTCCCTTTCGTTGCAAGGTACAGCTATCAAGAACTGAAGATAGAGCAAGATCTTCTGTGCCTTAAAGTATCCCTTTTGGGTCACTAATGAGAGTTTCCAGTACAACACAGGTTAAGACACTCCAATGTACCTATGGTTTGGCTTCCTGTAGCCTCACTTTCTTCCTCCCTACTTTCTTCCTTACAAACTTGCACCGCATATATCTTCCTTCTAGCAAAGGAGAGACTGATGAGCCTTTGTCAGTGTACCGGCAATGCCAGCAATGCTGACATCTGATAAGCTAGTCCCTGCAGCCCTGCCTGTTCTCAGCAGCTTGCTGCTGCTTTGATAGCGTATCTCCTCTTGGTCACAACTGAAAAACTTGCACCAGCGGTTTGTTTTCAGTCTTTCTCAAAAAAAGGTAGTGCAATAACCATCTGCTTACAGAACAGGAGTTGTATATTTAAAGTTTGAGAGATTATGACAATAATAGCTCATTCAGAGACAGGGTCTGGGTTTCTTTACACAAAAAGCCTGGCTCACTTCCTCAGTCATAGACATAGTTCACCGCAGCTCTGCTGTTCATGTGCTTGCTAATGAGACACATTTTCCATTCTGCTTGTCTCAGTGAGAAAAATACCATGCTTCCTCTCTAATTCTGTACCGAGTGCAGCAAATTTAATGTAATTGAAGCTTTATTTAATATTGTGGCCAGTGCAGATGTCAATGCTTAATTTCAAGACAGAAACCCACTGTTTTGTATCAGTGCATACAACAGGGGCATCTATGCCTATATAACATGCAGATGCTTATACTATGTCTGTAATGCAAATTATCTTCAAAAGTCAAACCACTCAACCCTTGTCAAAAGACCTTTATGTTTTTAAAACTTAGATGTATTGTATTTGCCTAACAATAAGTAAAGGTAAATGAGTGCAAAAGGACAGTTCTAGGGCAACCTCAAAGACACAGTAATACCAGGGAGATTACTGACATTTATCTCTTGCTGAAAGGATTTTTGCATTCAGTTCCACTGAGGCACTTTCTTAAAGGTTAGAGAGCAGCAAAACAAAAGTTTATTTCCTAATTTAATTTCTGTTCTAGATTAATGGATTCTTTACTAAACGACAAATTCTAAGAACTACTGCAGAGATAAAGGATCAAAATACCAATATGAAATAAGCTTATATAACAGTATTAATACAGCTGTAACAAATATTTTCATGAGGGGCAAAATGGTCTTTACATTTTTAGGTCAGCAACTCCTGATTCCATTAAGCACTTTAAATAAAGTGCGGGTTGTAATACTATAATGTTCTTTATGACGACAAGATGTTTGGAGACCACAGTGCTTTAAAATATGTTTAGACTGTGCAGTGTTTACTGAAGGAACATATTCCAGGCACCAGTTAGAAAAAAACCCAAACCACATGATTTTCCTCTGAGAACCCTATCAGAGCTTGAAGAATGCATGAAATAGAATTTGGTCATTTCTGAGTGTTTTTTTCTTTTTTAATATTTAATTTTAATATTTAAATAAGTAAATGCAAAAGTAATTTAACTTCCCTCCTCCAAGTAACTTCTTGAAGATAATCACTAAACCTCCTGACTTATGCTCTTACCTCATAACTGGTTCAGCCGCTGTGTGTGCCCGATAGAACAGTGTGTATAAGTATGGCAGAAGGACGTAGCGCTCTTTAATGGCTTCCCTGATGATCTGGGTGTTCTTCTCCCCAAAGAGCCACGGTTCTCGCCGTTTGCTCTCCATGTTAGAATGACCTCTGAAGAAGGGCTGGTAGGCTCCAGCCTGATACCAGCGAACAAGTAATTCTGGTTCTGGATCTCCAATAAACCCTCCCACATCAGCTAGATATCGCGCAGACAAATAAAAATACACAGTTTGGGAAATGATTCTATAAAATGTGAAGTTCTCCTCTAACAAACATTTCAAGTGTATAAATCCATGCATTTCACAGGGTGCTTGCAGTTCTGCTGTTGGGCAGCTGCTTGTCCAAATAGAAATGAAAAATTGGTGTAAGAAGTTATCCTTTAATGAAAATATCAAGAGAGCTTTTGGAGGATAAGTGAGTGCCTTCCCCAGTGAGAGAAGACTGTCACGGTGATGCTGTGGAACACCACCTGAACACCACTGCTCCAGACAGAGTGGAAACCCTACATAAAATTTAGTGGAGAAATGTTGGTGAGAGCCAGGTTATTGGCTTCCAAACCTGGACTAATCCATGAAACTGCTTGAAAATGCACTGGCCTGTTGAGCTTTCCACCATCTGTGTTGAAGTCTGTCTTGGGATACAAGCTTGGTGGCACCAGTGACTTATGCATAGTGAGCAGCTCCAGCTAAACACCTTACCTCCACAGAATGAAATCCCTGCCATGCTGATGGTGAGAAGCATTGGAATGGATATTTTCAAGTAACTCCAATCTGCTGTGTTGTCTCCAGTCCACACTGCCCCTGGAAATACCCAGTTTCAGTGTTACACTGGAAAGTTTGGTGTAGGCTTTATTTTGTGTTTGCAGTTAAGGAAAGAAGACAAGAATGGTCATGAACTACTGGTAAATTGCTGTTGATTGCAACTTTTTTTTCTTTATACATGCAAGCTCCTGACATACACAATAAAAGCAGGTAGTGGTTTGTCACAGGACATGGGTTGCATTTAACTTGCACATAATTTGAGAGCCTCCGATTTTTTTTAATTGCTTGCACTTTTATGATCTCACCATGTCAGTATTTCTTAGTTTCTGTCCTCTCTAGACTTGGCTAATACACACCAAACTTAATAGAATAAAGCAGCATGGAAGGGATCCAATTAGTTCTTACTTACCATACTTCTGCGATCCAGCAAAGAAAGATCGTGTGAGGACGAATGGTCTCTCTTTCC
>NW_009940058.1:80789-95557 GCF_000696875.1 Nestor notabilis
AGTCCTTCTGCAGTTGCCATTTGCTGAAAATTATGAACATTAAAGTCAGGAAGACAAAGTCTATAATTAGCATATTTGCTACGCTGCCTTTTTAGCCTTTCCAAGATGGGAAAATAAAGAAGTTTGTGCCCACAAATAATACCTGTGGTTAAAGCAACACTTTCTTATTAGAATATACTTGAAAAAGAATAAATATTGGGCAGCCACAGCCAATGTAATTTACATTTTTGTGGCAGAAAGGTACAGATGTTGTCACATTTTCTTGTGACCAATCACAGAGTTTACTTTAAATATAGCAATATCCAGTGTGATGGAGTTTCAGTCCTTGGTGGAGGTTACAGAACACCTACCACTGTGTAAATTACCACAATAGTCATACTCCATGAAAATAACTGCTGTTTTTTGTCTCTGGATACTCTACCTGGTAGAATCCATAGAGGTTGTGCACTTCCCGATGCTCCCAGTTGTTGTAGTGCACAGCATCTTTCTGCATGGTTAGTTCTGCCCCTTTGAAGACTGAAGGCTCATTCATGTCATTCCATACAAAGAGGATATTAGTGGATCCCTATGACACAGGGTTGCAATTAGTACATAAAAGAGTCATTGCTGTAACTTAGTACGTTTGTCTTTAGGGGGTGTCAGACCAGTCTGGGTTGTGAGTAGAAACAGCAACAGCAAAGCAAGACATGGCATTTATATTCCTGTGGTCACATGAAAGCTGCCAATCATTCATCTCATCTCTCTTGGTGGCCCTTCTGGTTAGGATGGCAGCCTACAAACCCACTTGATTTTTGCAATTCTGAGAAAACTCAGTAGATACTTGCTATTCCTGCCTTCTGGCGAGGGAAAAGAGGCAGGGAAAAGAGAAGTATTAAATAGCCATTAGGAAAAAAACAAAAGCCAGAAAAGAAAAATTGGAGAGGAAAAGCAGCAAGGGAAATGTCTACTGTGCATGTCTACTAGGGGAATGGTTTCAACAACCCTACTGCGAAACAGAACTTCAGGGCAGGGCAGGTGGAACTGGAAGTGTCCAGCAGTGTTCACCCAGACACTTTCAGCACTAGGCAGGAGTGCTGGAAGGAAGGTCAGGGTGAAGTGACATTGAGCTATGAGAGAGAGCACTCCCACATCACTCCTCCTGTGCTATCATGATAGTAAAAGCTGGAGCTGCAACAGCTGTGTTAAATTATGAGTTGCTAAAATGCCTGCAGTTTGTCCACCCTGCTACTGCAACTAAGCGAGCAGGTTCACTGGTGGCACATGGGCTGCAACTTTCTTAGGGTAGACAAGTCCATGGAGAAAATCCTTCTAGGGTACTTCAGTTTACCAAGATATTTATATGATATATATCTATATGGTAATACAGCTACAAAAGCCAACAACTTGCTTAGCCAGTAGTTTATCTTTTCTCCCCCATTTTCAGGCATCCTGGGATATGTAGATCATAGCAAATAAATACAAACCTTGTATGTTTTGAAGGCAAATTGATCTGCATACCATTTTCGCACTTCAGGATTGGTGAAATCCAAGTAACAAGAGGAACCTGTGGAGGTGGGAGATCCCAATCATTTACCTGATTTTAAGAGCAAGCATGTATTGTCTTTGCACCTAAATACAGCAGCCTAAGACCAGTATACCTTCAGCAGTAGGCACCAATAACGTAGTTGCTATTGTTTCTCAGACAAAAGCTCAAGAGCAAATTCCAGGCTGGCTTGGAACTCAGTACAGCTCTTGCCATGTTCTGTAGACCAACACATAAATTCTGGAGGTCTGAAGCTCAGCACCATTTAAGGGTGACTGATAGCAGTTTGAAATATGTTCAGATATGAACAGGAAGCCAGAGAGAGACAGCATCCCGGGTATTCTAGGCTCAAACAGGAAAGTCTTGCCAAGAAGCTGAATAACTACATCCTGCCATGCTGCTAGAAGTTGTAATATTTCCTTGATTTTTCCCATATTCATTCCTTTGCAAGCATTGTGGGCTTTCTGTCTGTAAAGAAGGACAACCTCCTTTGTCTCCTCACAATGAAAATAACATGGCAAATCTGTATTATGATTGAATCAAAGTCTTCAGTATCAAGGTTCACTGAATTTCATCCAGACTACTTGAGCTGTGCTCACTGCAGCAGGCTGTGACTGGATTTCTGTTACCCGAGACAAGTTGGGAAGATAAATGGCTGTTCTGGTTGACAAATGCACTTTTTTAGTTCTAGGCACTGGGACTATCTACAGATCCAATAGATGTAACAAAGGAAGTTGTACAGATGAGGCACCCAAAACGTGCCTGTACGGAAGAAATCACGAAGTATATGAAATTATGAATACTTTTAAAAAATGCAAGGAATGTTCAAATTTAATTCCACTTCTATGGGTTCCAATTAAATTACTCCTCAATGTTTTTAAAATTAACAGTTTGAAATGTAGAGACAAAGTGGTTTTTTTACCTGGCCAACAGATACCCTCAAAATCTTGCCCATGTCTGTCTTTCACAAAATATCCCTTGTTTTTTGCCTGTGAATACAGGGTGTACATGGGATCAACCTTAATGTGGGGATCAACAATGACGACAAGCTGCCAGAATGAGAAAATAAAATGCATGATTAGCATCAACTACACTGAAGAAACCAGTAAGAGTTCACTTTTGATAAAAGGCAAATAATGATTTCGCTTCAGGTAAAGAAGGTAGCTGTGTCACTAATTTTAGAAAGCAGTCACCAGTTCTTGTATATTCTGTGCTAGACTTATAATAACTGAATTTACAACGAGAACATGAACTCCTCTTGCCCTTCTGAAAGAAGAGCCCCCCAAAAAATAGCTTGTATAACATACAGCAGCAACAGGAGTTTCTGATGTTTTTAAACATCCATGCATTGTATTTTGTAGTTACTTTCTCCTGCCATTAACTGTAAAAGCTGGGAAAGTACTGTATCTCCAACTAAGGGACTGTGAAACTTGAATGCTATTTCAGCAGTCCCCTGTTCATTAACTTCGGGCAAAGATCAAGCATTAAATTCTACGACTCCTAGATATTAACTGTCTACTTTTTAATACCTCTATAATTCCAAGGAAAGTATTTAAGCTGTAAAGCAGAAATAAAGACTAAATAAGCTATCAGACTGCACATCATACCAGGACTTCACCAGAAGGAAAAACATTTAGTTTATGGTATCAACATAAAGGCCAAATCCCAGTTACTGTAAGCAGAAAATAAAAAGTATTATCAATACAAAGAAAAGCTGAAGCAACAGTAGCAGCTACCAATGGTGAAAGCTCAAGTTAAGCAGGAAAATTTTCTACTCTGCCCATTAAGAACAGCACTAGGCTGCTTCTGTAAGATGGAGCTTTACTTAGGTCAGACTTAGTGTTATAGTCAGGGTAGAGAATAAACTACGAAATAATAAAACAGCATAAGAAGCTGAATTAAGCAAGACAAAAGAACTATTTTCTTTCTTCCTGCCATATTATTTACCTTGCGTTTTTTCTTCCTGAGATGTTCTTGCATCTTTCTGGGGTTCTGAAATTTCTTTTTGTCCCAAGTAAAATACCTTTTGCCATCTGTGTGCTCTATGTCCAGCCATATCACATCATAAGGAATGTCATGTTCATCAAAGCCAGCATCTACTGCCTTGACGTCTTGCTCATCCTCGTAATTCCACCGGCACTGATGGTAGCCCAGAGAAAAAAGAGGGGGCAGGGCTTGAGTGCCTAGGAAGAGCATAGGAATGAAGATATTCTCTGAGAAAGCTACCATGATTAAGATGTATCTGTCTGGAGTTATGGGATGCTGGCCTAGGCTGAGTCTAGAGCACATTCTTCATACCAAAGTGACTGAACTCATGAAATAACAAACATTACAATGAGCTCAACAGCCAGAAAGAGCAGAGGGCTGTAATAATAATACAAGAGTGAGATGGAACTTGCTGTTCCATGATGCTGAAGTGTTACCCCATTAACCAACATAGTTTTATTCTTTTTTCATGTAAAAGTGTTCTAGATCTAGAGATTCAGAGCAGCCCTGCAAAGACTTGGGGGTGGTGGTGCATGAGAAGCTTGACATGAGCAGGCAGTGTGCGCTTGCAGCCCAGAAAGCCAACTGTATCCTGGGCTGCATCAAAAGAAGCGTGACCAGCAGGTCAAAAGAGGTGATCCTGCCCCTCTACTCTGCTCTTGTGAGACCTCACTTGGAGTATTGTGTACAGTTCTGGTGTCCTCAACATAAAAAGGACATGGAGCTGTTGGAGCAAGTCCAGAGGAGGCCACAAGGATGATAAGAGGGCTGGAGCACCTCTCGTATGAAGACAGGCTGAGAAAGTTGGGGCTGTTCAGCCTGGAGAAGAGAAGGCTGCGTGGAGACCTCATAGCAGCCTTCCGATATCTGAAGGGGGCCTACAAGGATGCTGGGGAGGGACTCTTCATTAGGGACTCTAGTGGTAGGACAAGGGGTAATGGGTTTAAACTTCAACAGGGGAAGTTTAGATTAGACATAAGGAAGAAGTTCTTTACAGTGAGGGTGGTGAGGCACTGGAATTCGTTGCCCAAGGAAGTTGTGAATGCTCCAAACCTGGCGGTGTTCAAGACCAGGTTGGACAGAGCCTTGGGTGACATAGTTTAGTGTGTGGTGTCCCTGCTCATGGCAGGGGCGTTGGAACTAGATGATCTTAAGGTCCTTTCCAACCCTAACTATTCTATGATTCTATGATTAGATTAACTGTCATTAGTGCAAACACTTAAATAGATTTTAATTGGTAGGAATACAATTCCTGTGACTGCTTGGACCTGAGCAGCGTAAACAGGCCCACAGGTGCTCCAGTACAAGGAGAACCACGGAACTGTAAGTGTTAGGATTTTTTTAAATTAGAAAACAGGTAGTTATGTACACATATGGCAAAAGGGAGCTGGGAAACAACTTTCCTGAGCGTGCACATCCACGTAGAGAGATCCTCTTGCCATCTGGCTACCTTCCTACTCCTGTGCAGCCGAACCACATTCCATAACATCTGTGCAGCAGACGATCATTGCTAACACACTAAGGAACTACCAGGGATGTTTCTGTGCTGTTAATTCTCTTTAGCACATAAAGAATTCTGCTGTCATAAAATGTTAGTCCTCTTGCCTCCATTGTTTAGTCTATTACTGAGCCTCTTGGTTCTTTCCTTTCCCAGATTTGCATGCCATCTCTGCTCCCCTCCCTAAGGGACACACAAGACAGTTACCTATCTTCTTTGCTCTCCAAGATACATTACTCTGTAACTTCTGCCTTTCCTCACTATAAGGTGGCCAGTCTTGATGGTGACTGGCAGTTCTAGCCCCCTGTGTCTCCTCTCTTCACCTAAGGGAGCAGTTTTGGATAGAAGTAATTATGCTGGCTTCTCCATTAGGTTCAAGTTTGGCCAGCTGCAAATGCTAGGGAAAACAAGGATGGAAGGCTGTCTTCATAAAGCACCAGCCTTTGCTCTAGCAGCTGCAATCTGGGAACAATTAGCCTCCTGCACACAATAGGCTATGTAAATATTAACCCACTTTTGGGTACAGCATGTTCCTCAGAGAATCTCCCAGGTAAACGTGCCATACAGACTCTAGTTATGTGAGTACCTGTCAGTTGTGCAAACTGCTTGAAGATATCAAATGCAGTGGGTCCCATCAGCAGGAAAACATCAATGATCCCACTTTCTGACATCCAGCGCACCTCAGTTAGAGGCACTGCTTTCTGTTTAGCAGTTTCTGCAGCAGATCCAGACAGTCCGTGCTTTGAAGGAAACCAAGGTAGAACTGAGTATCTCTTTATATCAAAATTTTGTTCAATGAAGGAGCAAAGACGGAAACCCACAAAATTCACTAACACATCCCTGGCAGGTATTAGGAATACACACAGAATGTTTCTTATGTATCCTCCACAAATCCTTTACCTTGCATACTGCTTATACAAAATAGAGTAATAGTTAGCCATAGGGAGGACATGAGGAAGATACTGACAGTTATTCATTAGGGAGCAGAAGATAAATCTCCAATAATAGTGTTATGTTCCTGTTGGCCCTGCTCTGGAGTGTTTTCTTTCATTATTAAATCCTGAGGAAAGTGAGCAACTCTCACCTCAGCTACTGCCTTTGTACTAATATCCACCAGCGTTTCTGAAGAGTTCAGCCAGAAGATCCCTGAAGTTCTGTTAGGCTTGTGTGCTAAGAGAAGCGGCACAGAACCATAAATGCCTATTTTGTCATGTATCTTGTGGCCGAAGATATCCAAATTATAAAGCCGGTAGGCATCACCATCACTAGGACAAACAAACAGATGTGTTTGTTATATGTAAGCACCTTGTACCAGGCCAATTTTAGCTCTTTTGCCATTCCATTCACTGTGTATTAAGGTCTTTAGTTTAGCACCCAGAGCTGAAATGTGGACAGTGTAGATTACTGTTTCTTTGCTTTGGTCCTAGCTACCTGAATCAAACAACATTTTTGCTGCCAGTGAGAATACTGTTCATTTGCTCCAAGTCCTAAAATATGATTCAGAAAAAAAGAAAAAAAGCATGAAAGATGGAGAGAGAACAGAAAGGGTCATTCATGAAATTGCAGAGTGCAAAGGGAAAGCAGAACAACTTACTTCACATGGACAGCAGCTATAATTCAGTTTGCTGTATCATTAAACTAAGTTATACACTACATAATATACATATCTCAAGCTGTTGCCTGCATTAAATTATTGAGACAATGTTATAGTTCTCCTTTACAAAATAGATGCTTTCACTAGCAATCTGCTACCTTTACCTGGTGTTTTTGAGAAGAAGTCCTTCTGTGTGTTGTGGTATTCCATAAACATGGTCATATCCATGTAAAGAGAAGTCCATCCCTACAGAACTAGGACCTGTGGGAATAACATTAAAAGAGAAGACCACAGAGTTCCATTCTCAGAAAGCAACAGAGCAGAACAACCTATCTAAAAAAATATATATCAAAAAGCAGGTTTTAATAATTAGCTCTTTCATACTTGCTTTCAACTTCACCTGCATTAATTCTGTAGTATAGAGGTAAAGTTTTAAACAGATTTTATTGTATTTATTCTGATTTTGATCTGGTTAAGAATGTAAAATGAATCACTTTAATAGAAAAATATAACTTGTAATAGGAGGTCACTTCTTTATGCTGTAGTGAAACTGCTTGAAACTATCTCCTGTTTCTATCCCAGTACCTACAAGCCAAGCTTTGCAGCACGGTGGTACAGCAGAGTGGACTTTAGACTCAGAGTTGCCTGTTTTCTACTGCTCTTCTCTTCAGCCTCAGCCAGGGGAGTAGCATGCACAAGAGCCTCTGCCAATGATATCATCTTGTCACATTAGTGAGTCCAGAGCAACTTTTGGCAGGTGATCAGAGATCCTGTAGACTGACAAGCAGTGGCTTCAGGATCCAAACCTGACCATGTGGACTTTATTCTTCCAACACAAAGAAACAGAAAAACATGATGCTGGCCTAATCTATATGCCACTATCTAATACGTCAGATTTGTTACCCATCACTGATATCTCATAGTCAAATTAAAAGAAGCGAGCGAGCATTTATAAACATTAAGGGCTGATCAGAAAGCAGACGGAAATATAAATGAACACAAGTATATACAAATATGTAAAGCAGTTTTCAGAACTGGACTGATTCTTACCATGAGCTTTGATATCCAAAAAACTGCCAAATTTCTCTTGCCAGAGACCCAGATCCTCTTGTTTCTCCTGCACAAACAGAAATAGCTAAGCCTTGCAAATGCAACTGCTCACACTATGTATTTCTAAGAAGAATATTCATTCACATGAAATTTGTACATTGTTAACTCTCTTTTTTCTTTTTGCCAAGTATGTTTAATATAAATAAATCCAAAACACAATTCAGATCCCGCTGCAGGAATTTACACTGAAGCACTGACATGCTAGTAGAGCACACATGCACTCTGCTATGGCATAATAGTAACACCTGGGTTCTTGGATAGAATCATAGAACAACAGAATAGCCCAGGATGGAAGGGACCTCAAAAGATCAGCTGGTCCAACCCTTCATGGGAAAGGGAGCCTAGATGAGATTATCTAACACCCTGTCTAACTGCATCTTGAAAACTGCCAGTGATGGGGACTGTACCACATCCCTGGGGAGGCTGTTTCAATGAATGATTGTTCTCACTATAAAAAATGTCTTTCTTCTGGATGTTCAACCTGATTATGAAATGCAAATATTGCATGGATGGAACCAAACAGGAAAATCTATACAAACAGAAACCAACCCACTCCCTAAACAGTAAGGGTCAGGCAACAAAAAAAACTTTTGAGACTTTCCAGAGTCCTGTGTGTGTAACTGATACTTTCAGTCTCCTTCAAATTTTGAGCTTCTTGCTCTGCCATTCATTGTCCTAGAATTTCCACTTTTTGCAGTGTCTTTCCTGGTTTTCTTTTCTACATTCATGCCAGAATAAGCAGATGTGGCCTCTTGCAGCTGTGTGACTTCCCTAAAGCAAGCACTCTCCCTGGCAGAACTCAGAGCTCAGACACAAGTATGCTGAAGGAAGCATAGCCCCTGCCATTTATAACAGGATAGCGGAGTATGCAGCCATCTGTTCTACAGGAGGCTAAAATTATATCTTGGATGTAACTCAGCCTCCTTTGAACACTGGTATGTGCCTGTATGTACTGCCAGGACCTGGTCTTTTTCCAGACAGACTATTACTTCTGTATTAAGCATGAACGTATGTAAAGGCATGTTTTTGGACTGCTGAAAGAACAAAAGAGAAAGACATTCTAAATAAGATGACTACAGGAAAAAACATTTTTAAGCTAGATCTACTTGACTGATGCCTTCTGTAGCCCTGGTGAAACACATAAATATTTATTCAACTGTGAAACTGCAAAATATCTCAATATAAAATACCAGATCCTTTTTTTAATTTCACTGGAAAGTGGTTAGACTATATCTGTAAACATAGCACCAGGAGAAATGAACATATGATTCTAATTCTCCTTTGTACAAAATATTCATGCTAGAATTGAAGTAAGCACGAGTTACCTTAGAAGAATCACTTGCTGCTTCCTCATTTTCTGCTGTAGGTTTTCTAGTGAAAACAAATACAAATAATCAGGTTATTGTTAACGTAAGTAAGGATTTCAATCAGAAAATTCATTTATCATTATGCATTGCCTTAAACGTTATATTAGAGTTTTGGTGCTTGACCATTCTGAAAATTGATGTCATAGTTGAGAGCTCTAACCCTCAAATCATTTTAATATTCAATGCCTTAAAATAACCTTCACTCCATATTTGAGTTAGATTGACTTTTTGGCCTTTCACATTTATTTCTGTCTGCATCAGGATTTTACCCACCCAGATCCTCCCTTCTTTGCCATTCTCTATCATGGGTTCTCTGTTAATTACCATTTTTGAAATAATGCTCTCTAGGACAGGTGCTTGCTATGCTCTTTTTCTAGTCATCACATGTCCTGCACTGTTTTCTCACCTTTCCAGTGCTTTGCAGTGAGATTCACCTGAAAAATCTTGTCGCTTGTATGGCACATTTTAAGTTGAACACAACTTACTTCAAGACCTTATATGGTGAATAAAACATACCTGAAGAGTAAGTTTAGTCATAAAAGGAGATGAAACTAATAACTTATCATACTACCATCACTTATTTCCAAGAAAGACAAGGGGTGCCAGGATAGTTTAGCATTTCACAGAATTGGCCATTAAATGAGGTTATCATTTTGCACATGGCTGCTGCAAGGGATTAAAACAGTCTGCAGTGAATTGATCTGAAGTGGTGAAGTTAAAACGTTACCATTGTACTTAGTGGTATAAAGTAGAAGGATAGATTTCAGTGCATAAGAGCTTCTATCACAGAAACTGCAATTCCATAGAATTGTTTGTCTTAGCTAAAGCACAATCAGTACCTATCGGGATGTGACAGACAGATACTGTACCTAGCACTGGGAGGGGGTTGTAGGTGCTCAAAATATAACAACCCATTGGAATTCATGCTCAGAACAGTCTCACCCTTGGACTGTAGCTCAACCTGGAAGGGTTTTGCTGTGACTTGAAGTTTGTAGTCCTCATTAACACTTGACAGCACCAGAATACCTGCCTCATTCTGGGATATGAAGAGTCTGGCAAATGAAAAGCAACATCAACTTTTTATGAATTATGAGCATGTGAAATACACTGTAACTAATAATTATTTGAAACAAAAATATGGGCTGAGAATACCTGCATGCATTATAAAAATCTCAAGGCTAATGTTGAGGCAAAGAACTCCAGAAATACATGCTGTGTTCAGGGTTCACTGAACAGTGCAACAGAACTGCAGTGAAAACTATCCAGTTTGCATTCCTTTCACATTAACAGGTAATGCTTTAGGTAAAAATGGTGCACCATTACAAGTAGGCTATTTTCTGATTGGGTCAAATAGCCTCAAGTTTCTTATGTATGTGACAAAACTTTCTTCTATGTATTTAACATGAATTTTTTAAATATTAACTACATGCATTTTTATTTTCTATTCCAATAACAAATTTGTATTATGTAGAGACAACTGTAGTGTAGCACAAACGAGAGAGAAGTAAAACACTCTTGCAAATGAAGCTGTGTAAGTTACTAAGGTGCTAAGTCATCCTCCCATCACTTACCTTTGGGTGGTAGGTTCCTTTATAAGAACGTCACGAACTTTGTACCTTGCTCTGAGAGGAGATGCCTCATCAATTTTAAGCCTGAAAATATTGCCTTCTATTTCACAAATTTCTACTTGTAGAAGAACCTGGAAGCAAACAAACAGATAAAGTGGTAGTGATAAAAAATACCAACTTGCTCTCAGCTCAACATCACCAAACATTTACTGTCTGGAGAAAAATACCCAACATGCCTGCTTTCTGATTTAATGTTCTTTAGCACTGCTGAGCAACAATCATCATCCATATGAATTTACACCAGCTAACTCTACTTCTCCCCTTTGAAGAAGCAATTCATTTTAAGTGGACTCTTAATCTTCAAGTCTCTCGTCTAGCATTTTGCAGCTCTCCCCACAAGCAGCATGGAAATCAGGGGTAGCATACACTAATCTTGAAGTCTAGACAATTTCACTACTGTGCTGCCAGTGTAAGAGTGGGATACTACCGAGATGTGGGCTTTCTGCAAAATGTCAGTGCTCGGTGTTCACTAGTATTCACAGTGGAGCTGACACTGGTGTACTGTGTCAGAATAACACAGGTGTACCTAAAACACCTAGGTGTACTTAAGGTACACCTAAAGAAAATGCATTATACTGCCCTACCCACTGTAATTTGCTATTTAGAGTGGGAAGTCACTCTGTTCTAGCTCATACAAAATGACTCGTTTTTCTTCCATGGAAGATCCCTACCCCACAAGTCTGTTTTTTTCCCCCTGTTTTTTCTCCTTTCTTAATCTCTCCTCCTGTGAGACACAAAACTGAGATACAAAAATTTTGGCATGATATATTTTCCCTTTACCTGGAAGTCAATCAGCCCTTCTCTCATCAAAGGCATGAAAGAATGAAAGAGCCATAATGCCAAAGGGAGAACAGGCAAGATAGAAAAGATTTATTTGGATTTCCAGACTTTGCTTCTGAGGAAATGTATTATACCATCTTTATATAAACCCCTGAATAGCCTAGGAAGCCACAGAGCCTTCAGTCTTAAACTCTAGAAAAGAAAATAGGCTCCTTCTTCTGTGCTGACTGCAAAGAAGCTCAGGATTAATAAGAGATGCAGAAAATATATTTATGCAGAGTATCTATATAGTGTGATGCTTCGAGCATGGAAGAGAGCTGTAGTTCCAAACTCCCGCAATCTGAGGACAGGTTAGGTTGCCTGTTCTCTGAGTGAATGTGCTAGCTGTTAAACTAGAGAAGTAGAAGACACCCCTCTTCCTGGCTGTCTTCTTAAATGCAAAGAAGACTTCTTTTTCCCAAAAAAAGGCCTTTGTGCAAACACAAGAATACAAAGATATGGTTAGGATGTGCTGGTCTTCTTATTCCTTTACAGAAAAATAATTAATTATTTTGGAATAGTGGAGCAAACGCTGAATTAAAGACTTCTTTTTTTTTTTCCAGATTGAATTGTATTCAGAATTTTCATTAAGCTGTTAAAGATTCTTTAAAATACCTGTTCTCCTTGCCCAGTTCCAAGCTGTCAAATAAACACTGACCAGTAAGGACATCTTTAGACTGATATTTTGCATCATATCTTAAATATCTATCACTGCAGAACCTCAAAACCTGCAAATATTATCAGACTTGTTGATAATATTCACTGCTTTTTCTGTAAGCACTCTCCTATGCTGGCTGGGATCTCACCTTATTCTCCTCATGAATAATTTGGAATTTGACATTCTCATCACTCAATGTGACTGAATCCAGCAATGCTCGATAATAGGATTTTCCAGGGTGCAGAAGTTTCTGACGCCTGTCAAGACAGAAAATTACTTCTGGTCACCCTAATTGTTGTAGCTTATATCACACAGAGGGACACAATATTGTTAGAAATATTTACTTAATAATTCTATCTTGAAATTTTTCAAATACAGTTATTATCAGTGATTCAAGTCAATGGGAAAAGTAATATAATAATATAACTATACATGTTTAAGCACACATATATCTTTATGAATGAGATGTTAGAGGGGTTAGCTCACCCATCACCACTCTATAGGGTTTTTTTTCAAACAGTAGTAGTCTCAATTCAACTGTCCAAGAAAATTCTCAGCTGTCCAGTTACATTCTTCTTCTTTCCATGATCCCAGAAATTTCAGCTGAATAACCTGTTTTACATTTTCTGTCATAAACCCCTGCTTCACATGCAGCCCTCTGGTGAACAGCTTCTACATTCTGTGGTGATTAAGTAGTTTATGTTTGTAATTTGTAACCTCCTGAATACACCCTGAGAAAATTGTTTTTCAATAAGCCTGCTGACTACTGACTTTTGGCCACAGCTTTTGGTCTTCATGATGATTTTAGGGCAGAGACCCTGAAACAGAGGTTCTTTCAACTGTTTGTAGAATGCTCCTTGCTGAGGCCAGGTCTTAGGAACTATTTGAAGATAAGTATCTTGGAGGCTACCTTAAATGGAAGCTTCTTCATTAGTAACCTGACTTTGTTTTGTTGCAAACAGAAATTGCACAAATGTGAGCAATCAGATAAAGAATTTCTTTTAAAAGCAGAGCAAAGACGAAATCTGTTGCTTGCCAGTGTGTGGCAACCTCCTGCTGAGAAATTAGATGTATTAAGTTAACATGGTGACAGGCTAGAAAGGGCTGGTATGAAAAGATGAAAGAGTCCTGCTCACATTGGTGAAATGTTATTTGGAGGTTTCTGAACCTAATTTCCTTCAGAACAGAAATAAGTATCTGAAACTGTAACCAATTATGTCAATGACTAATTATCATAACATTGGGCAATCATTCCTTTCACTCACATAGCAATAGCTAAAATATTGCTGGGGCTTTGTCAGATGAGAGGAATGACTTTTGAATTTTAACAGAAGATGTTTTGGATGTAAGATTACACCTTTTAAAATATGTTGATTACTGCATGCTGAGAGGTGAGTGGAACACTCACTTTGAAAGATAAATCCTGGAAGTAGCAGACTTGCTGTGATTAAAAGCAATGTGCAACAACTTCCTGTATTGTTTAATATTACTGGTTTAAAAACCAAAAGCAAATGCAAACCAAACCTACACTACAATTCTTCTCTTTACCTGTAAAAAGCAATCTGGTTGCATTTCTTAAAGGTGCTTTTGTCCACAGCTTCATCTTGGACACTAGAAAGAGCAGATAAAGAAAATACTTAAAATGTATTCACCAAACACCTGCTGAATGATCAGATGATGGGATCCTCCTCAAGAGGGGTAAGGACTGAAGAGGGAGCAGACAACCATGGTGACATAAAACGTGTTGGACTTTGAAGTACTGTGCGTGGATATGGGAAGAATTTCTTACACATTTAGTTCTATGCTAAACCATTTCCTTCTAAACTGATAACTTGAGCAATTTGGGCAATCTGTGACTAACAGAACTGACTTTCAGCACTAGTGAATTCTTGGGGCTTTGCATTTTTTGGCCAGATCTCACTCTGCAGTCCTTACAGTTAAATATTACGTTCCAGTAATAGGAATGGAGAAAGAGGCAGGCTTGATAAAAAAGGAGAAACCCTGCACCCTTCTCGTCTACCTGCAGCGGGACTTCTGATGGCCCTCTGACAGCTCTATGTTATCTCTAGGCTTAAGGTAACTTTTAGATCCATCAGGTAACAGTAAATCTTTTGGCTTGCCTGAAAAATGGACTGCCAGTAGTGCCTACCATGAAAATACTTCCCAGAACATGCCGAGTTCAGACACGCATGGAAGAGAATAAGGTGTTAACACTGGTAAAGAGATGATGCTTATAAAATACGTATTGATTATGTACATCAACATATAAAATGTAGATGGCAGCCATGAAGACTTGGCTGTGAACTAAATATTAACAGACCTGGATTATTATTAGAAACTTCACGGTATATTTAGGCAATTGAACCCTTCCCATTTTTGCCTGAAGATACACATGCGCCTTTGGGGTTTTAGCACCAGGACTCTGGGACTCGGTTGCCGTATTTGACACCCCAGACTCTGACCACCCTTCAGCGGTGCAGCCTGTGTGTGGTGAAACCTGCTCCGTGCCCCCCTTTCCGCGGCACCAGCACCGCACGGCTCCCGCCCGCTGGCCCCGCACCCCGGCGACTCTGAGACCTTGCGGGG
>NW_009940059.1:0-229 GCF_000696875.1 Nestor notabilis
AACACACACACACACACACACGGCCCTGTTTTCTCCTGGAGAAAAGAAAGGAGCCTTAAACCTGACGTGCCTGCAAACAGACCCAGAAACACCCGGGCAGAGGGGGAAAAAAAGGGGAGATTCAAAAATCTCTCTTCTCCAGTTAAATTATGAATATTGAGTTGGGAATGTCGGTTCTGGGGGGGCCGCGGGTGGGGGGGTTTACACGTGTCTGGGGGGGTCACCGGAA
>NW_009940059.1:299-1257 GCF_000696875.1 Nestor notabilis
GGGGCCGCGGGTGGGGGGGGTTACACGTGTCTGGGGGTGGGCGAGAAAGGGGGGGTGGGGGTGTTATTTGGGGAATAAGCAGGCTTCCAAGCTGCCCGAAGAAGGCGAATATTTTACCTCGGTGTTACTATATATATATCTATCTATATAGCCTTAAGGATAACAAAAATCTTAGCAGAAAGCAAAATCCCAACCCCGCTGTTGTCCGTGTTATTCAGACATGACTGGACCAGACGGGAAGAGGGCGAGGACAGCGTACACTCGCTACCAGACCCTGGAGTTGGAAAAGGAATTCCACTTCAATAGATATCTCACCCGCAGGAGGAGAATAGAGATCGCTCACGCTCTCTGCCTCTCCGAGCGCCAGATCAAAATCTGGTTCCAGAACAGGAGGATGAAATGGAAGAAGGATAATAAACTGAAAAGCATGAGCTTAGCCTCGGCGGGCAGCGCCTTTCAGCCATAAGGTCTAGAGGAGGAATATCGAGGGAAGAAGAGGAGGCGAGAAAGAAATCCGTAAATAAATAAATAAAACGCCGCAGATCTTAGTTTCCGAGTACTGTACAGTGAGGCACCTTCTTTTCGGCATGTTGTTGATATTCTAAACCAACGCGTATGGTACCGTTATCCCAGGACTGAGTTCATGTCGTGTTCTGTTTGTTATTAAATTTGGGTTTTTAAATCTTTCCTTTTTTATATAATTAAATTTTATTTCCAGATGCTCCTCATGCTCTTGTTGTTCTTCTAAATGTCTGTGTCCGTGCTCTCTTGATGCTTTCTGGAAAGCTAGCATGTTTTATGTGAGCCCTTTAAATGTTATAACTTATTTATAAATCGAGAACAGATACGGTTGTTTATTTGTTGGGTTTCTTTTCTTTATTCCCCCCCTACCCCTTTCCTGAGTTTACTGCTTTTGGTGAGTTGTTCTCTGCCTAAGCTAAAAAAACGGGGGTTCCTG
>NW_009940059.1:1280-1960 GCF_000696875.1 Nestor notabilis
AAACCCAAAAAAAAAATAAAAAAAAAAAAAAAAGGAAAAAAAAATTTAAAAAAAAAAAAAAAAAAGGCAAAAGCTCTTGTATCTGTCTTAAAATTGTCCAGTCTGTGTTTTAGTCCAAACTTCAGGCCAGGATTGCTAGTCCCAGCCTAATTCCAAGACGTACTCTTAGACGTGGGTAAACTTCACTATTATAAAAGAAAAAATTATGTATAAAATTGGACCAACAATAGAGTGCTCTAATGTCTGTAAATACTAGAAATATTTCTGATGTGACTAATAGACGGTTTGTAGTGGGCAGAGTGAATGCAATGTTATGTGTAAAAATGGCATCTGTCATGTCTAGCTGCCTGTTAGTATTTTGCCAATAAGCTTTTTGTATTTGTTTGTAGCTTTTCTTGAAGTCAAATAAACGTTTCTCCTACTCACAAAGGCTCCCAGTTGCACTTTATACACAAGCTCTGAGATTCGCAGCCCATGCTGGAGCCGCGGAGATGCCTGGCGTGGGGCTGAGCTGGTGCGAGGAGCTCTCAGCAGAGCCCCAGCCTCTCCTGGGCAGCTCTGAGGAGCTCAGAAACACCAAATATTCACATCAAACGCCCTCCTGGCACCGGCCGGGCGCAAACCGCAGCCCTTCACACCGCCCCGAACGCCGTCTCCCCAAAACACCGCCGACCCCCCGC
>NW_009940059.1:1991-3605 GCF_000696875.1 Nestor notabilis
GTAGCAGACAAACTGGTTTCCAGTACTTCAACTTGCAATCCCGCGGTATAAACGCAGATTTACGTGCATTTCAGGAGTTAGATCTAGATACACACACGCACATTTGAAAAGCCAGAGGTATTTATACCCACATACGCGTACACGTAAACCTGCACTCTATAGAAACAGATCGGTGTGTTTGGATAGATATATTTGAGATATATATAAATAAACATGGATATATACAGCATACATTTCTGTGCTAAGCTGCGCTCACTCCTCTACCTCTCGTCCTCGGTTTATTGTGCTTAACTGCTTTTACCTCCTAGTCTCCGGCTTAACATGTAAATAACATCTCTGTAACTACTGACACTCACTACAACGAGTCATTTTGGCTGCAGATAATTTAACATCATCAAAGATGGCAAATGTTGCCATTTCGCTACCTAGGGAATCTCACAAGGCACGAGATACTCCGGTTTAAAGTCGCTCGATTTGGCAAAACGCCACTGATATCTCTACAATACAGCTTAGGCTTTTTGTTCGTAGCAAGTAAAGTTGGAGCTTAAAACTTACCAAACTTAATCTCCCACTGTTTAGGTACTTCTTAAGTGATTTTGAGAGGGATGTGAAGTGGACTGTCAGGTCCCAAACCATTTGCTCGCCTTCCCTTGATTTTTTTTCTTTCTTTTTTTTTTTTTTTTTTAACTAATAGCAAACTATACCAAAAGTGGGTATGACATTTAGATGTCAAATGGATAGGGTTTTATCTAGAAGTTAGATCGTAAAAATCGCCCAGACCTCAGACAGATACCCCTCACTGGCTCTCAAAAGTCACGTGAGGTCCATAAAGTTAGTTTTATGGTTTTGGGGAGTTGACAATGTACAATATATTTCACATTCTCTAGAATGTTAAGTGACACTTTAACTGCTTGGTTTGGCTTGTAAGGGGCAGCAATGGGTGAGCACTTTTCCAGATGAGATAAACGTTGCAATTGCAGGGAACATGTTTTGCGGGTCCAGTTTTCAGTCCAGGGAGCCAATAGACTGGAGTCTTGAAAGTAAGTTCTTCTGAAATATTATCTGCTTAAACTATTTTAAAGGGTTGATATGGCTAAAGGCTGAGCGGGGAGGAAAGAAGGTCTGTCTCTCTTTCAGAGCTTTATTTCTCACTTTTAAGAAGGTCTTAATTCTTATCCTCCCGAGAGCTGGAATTGCATTACATTTCCATCACAGCTTCGAGGCCCGCAAGTAAACTTTGTGGCAGCGGGAGAAATAGAAAAGCTGTAGAGATTCATTATCATTGCACTGCAAACTCCATCCTGTCTTTGCCGGGGGACATGTGTACTTCAGCCAAAGTTTGGGTTTATACTTCGCCATTCTTGCGCGTTTATTGGAGGCGATTTCGGTGCGCTTCGAACTGCTCGCAAACAGCCACAAACCTGAGCCATGCCTTTGCATTTCAATCAGCGATACTCTGACTGTGCTCTTCAGGGTGTTAACACCTTTTGATTTTCATTATTTTCACCTGCTTGCCAAAGAAATGCACTTTTTTGTTTCCTTTCGGCCTGTGTAGAGACCGGTATTCTTTTGCCCCAGGGCTTCCCCCCCCCTCTTTTTCCTCCTCCTATTTAC
>NW_009940060.1:0-521 GCF_000696875.1 Nestor notabilis
GACTGAGGACAGGCGGAGCAGCGCTCCGTGCGGGGGCCCTCTCTCCCCGCTCGCAGCCCCTCCTAAGGCAACGCGCCCGAGCCCTCGCGTTGAAGAAGCAAAACCAGCACGAAGTTCTTCGAGAAGGGGGCCCGGTGAGCGCTCTCCGCGGCTGGGCCCTGACCTGCAGAGGGCAATAGTTGGACGCAAATGCGAACAAAGACAGCGAGGCTTGGCTCGGCACCGTGGCCGGGACCCAAGAATGCCGTGTAGGTAGGCAGCAGTGCTTAATTAATGTATATTGAAACAAAAGATCGGGTAAATTGTTCGATCTGTCTTTAGGCTACATTTTCAAGGCTAATCTAATTCATAACTGTTACATTTATTCTAAAGAGATTAACACAAACTTCCAGGAGAGGCACGCAGTCAACTCCAGAATTACCCCCAAAAAAACTGTTTACCGGAACGTTTACGTTCGTATTTTTAGCGTTACTATTCTCTGCTGATGAGATAGGCGAGGTGGAAACGGACGGCGGTGGCGG
>NW_009940061.1:0-208 GCF_000696875.1 Nestor notabilis
CAAGCGAATACCCCCCTAAATAATTAAAAAAAGAAAAAAAGAAGGAAAAAAAGAAAAAATTCAAAAGCAGACTTCGGAGAGGGGAGAGCAGCCCTCGCACCGAGCCCTCGGACCAGGGGGAAAGAGGCGAGAAGAGACGGGGTAATTGACTATTGCTAACAAGTTATTGTTGATTGGGAGGGAATCAATTATCTTCAATGACACTTTT
>NW_009940061.1:395-643 GCF_000696875.1 Nestor notabilis
ATGCTGAATGCACTTGTCATATTCTGGCCCTGCTATTTGTTTGGACATATATATTTTTAAATTACATTACAAAGCAGCCTTTATTGCATCAGGATAATACAGTATAGTGAAAAATAAGAATAAGCGAAAACAAAACAAAACGAAAAATATCCGGCAGTATTTTTTTTTCTTGCCCCCAAGATTTTTATTTTTTCTTCTATTTCTCCCTCCTGTTAATTTCGGCTACTCCGTTATTTAAAATGTCTCTG
>NW_009940062.1:0-18162 GCF_000696875.1 Nestor notabilis
AGCAGGTCACATCCAACCAGGGGTCCTATTCAAGGTCAGTCCTGGAAGTGCAGTCACTAAACATGTGCCAGGCACCACTACAGGCTTGGTGGGGCTGGAAGCTGGGCCAAAATTGGGCTTCTGGGCCTCTGGGGTGCATTGAGGGGGACCCATGGAAGGCTAGTCAGGTCCTGACAGCGGCAGTTATGAATGGATAAAGGCAACAGGTCATGATGCTGCTGTGAGATGACTTACATCAACACAGCTTAACTTTCCTACCCTCCCTAAAGTGGGTGGCTACATCCCAACAGGATATGGTACCCCATAGGACCAGGCATTATTAGCCCAGGCTAAACATTTAATAGTATGGATGACTACGCACTAATGCTTAAGCTGGAAAAACATCCCTGTTTCATTTACTAATATAAATATGGCCAACCATGCCGCAAGAAATCTACTTCAATAACATTAATTTAGATTCAAAGTGTGTGCAACTGAAATCAGCATCTGAGTCCGGAATTCTGTAGAGAGAAATTAAATATCCTAATGTCCTGCCTTTGTAGATAAGAAAAATCCAGCATGGTTCTTAAGTGTTGAATTCATTCCTTCAGATGAAAATTATGTTCACCATTGATCATTGGGTTATTTAAGGAAAACATCAGATAAATATGATTTTCCTTAAAGAAAACCTTTTGAGGTTCTTCAACTATCTATGAAAAAAAAATATCTTCAGCTGTTAAAAAAAAAAGAAGGTATTTGAAAGTGATTTCAAATAAATTAAATCCATCTCCTGCTTTGAAACTCTGGTTTTATGTGTGAGTGCATATCTACCTGTCTGTCCAACTACATAGATGAAGGTCTGCCCAAATTTACTCTAGCAACCCAGACATCTTAGTCTTCTGTATACTGTAATGGCAATCAAATGCATGTATTCAAATTTGATGAATGTATTAGCAAGGTATTAGCATTATGGAGCTATGTACAATGAAGTGGACTTCTCTGTTTCACCTGCTAAACCTGCCTAAGAGTAAAAGGACTTAATTGAATTGGTTTCCTCCTAAAAGCAGCATTAAATGTAAAATGCCTTAAGAAGCAGCTCACCTATAGCAATAATGCAAGCATCTTGGGAAGTAAATGATCTTACTAGAATGCTTCTTAAAAGGTGATAATTCTATTGCACAGTGATCACCTGAAGTAAATGGTTAGCAAGTACTGTTTTGTGTATCTTCTGTGTTTCTGTGGGATTCCCAACTATGTTACGTACATCACTACAGAACAACTATACTAGGTTGGCTGTGATTTTGATACAGTTTATTTTAAATCACTGTAGATTTCATGCAGTACCAGTCTGACTGAGACTTGCATAGTTTGTTTTTCACAAATTCTTCCTAGTGAAGACTAGTTTTTGCTCAATCCAAAACTAGAATGCTATAAGATCAAATTTTCAGACATCATTATACTTTCTGCCTTGGTCGTGTGTGGCTATTTATAACCAGACATTTCACTGGGTAGCATGAAAAACTTCAATTTTACTGAAAGGTGATACTAGTTTTATTGTATTTTCCAGAAACTCTATGACAGTTATGTGCTGTAAGAGCTTGGAAGCAGAATCTCTAAAATCTTCAAAGACATCTTTATTAGGGCATATTGTAAACCACTGTTCGTATCTTTTGGTAGTTTCTCACTTCTTTTGAGTCTTAAGGTCAGACATCTTAAGAAATTTTTCTGTGACAGGTTGACAAAGATGATGGCTTCTGGTGAAAGACAGTATTCTGTAGACTGTATAGTGATCTAAAAGCTTTTGGCTCATATGCTTATCAGTTATCAGCAATTTCCACATTGGTATCAAGAAACAGGCACTTAGACTGAAAAAGGTGAGGAATCTGAAATGAAGCTGAATGAAAACTCTGTGTCCTGCTCAGAAAAGATACTAAATTTGTAATAGTAATACATTACAGCTGTCTTACAAAAATTATAATTTAATTAACTAGAGTTTTGTCACAACTAATTGTTTAATTAACAGTTTAATTATCAGTCAATACCTACTAAAGGGCAAAACCAAGCAATCCCTCAGAACTGAAAGAATAAAAATTTGATGTGCTGTTTCCAGTGGAGCTACATGGCAACGCTTCCAAATAATTAAATGAATCAATATTTCTTTTGATAGTGTAGTGTTTATGCCAAGAACCAAAATGTGAATTTGTTGAATCATTTCCATTGTCCAAAATCAGTGAAGAGTAAAATGTAAAAGCTTAAATGAAAAGATGTAGCAAAAGCTGGTTTTTAATCTTTGTATCATACTTAAAAGTCTGTTAAATATTTACTGCATTTGCATTTGATACAGCTTGGTGAATCATTATCCTACAAGAGAGATAGTTTTATAATGGCTTGCAAGGAAGTCATAAATACATGCAACTTACAGTGCATGAAGATTCACTCCTTGTATTGTAAATATAAATAAATTGTGTTCATATATAAATGAACCTTTATGACATTTATGATATTGGTAAACCAAAGCATATAGTCAGAAAGTCCTAATCCTTTTCATTAAAACAGATACTTTGGATATAGTCTGAGAAGAGGAATGAGTAAATACTTCAGTGAAAAAAGCATCTTGTCCACCGTTACTGTTTCAGATTCATCAGGGTGAACAGTAGATTTGTTTCACTTAGATTTTCTCCATTCAGAATATGTTCCACCACTTAATTCAAGTGTTTGTAGACTGAAACATACCCTGTCCCTAAGAGGGAAATTAATCTTCCAGGCAACGAGGAGTGACCCTGAATAACCCTGGAGAGCAGGGAACTTGACACTAACCAGTTGAGACTAGTAGTAATCTTATGTTTTGCAGAAGGTCTAAGAGAACAGTCTGCAAGGTTAATGTGTTAGTACTTCAAGACAGTGTCCTAGAGAAAATAAAAGAGTAGATAATTAACTCACATAGAGCCACAGGCTATTTTTTCTTTCTACTGTCATTATGATGATAGAGATAGACTAAACAGACTTTCTCTTTTGAGAGTCTGTTCTCTGATGAATTATAAGGGCTCAGATTAAAACAGTGCTTGCCTGTGCACTTAATGCCCTTAAACAGCAGTAGAGCAGGGGGATGTTCTGAAACTCTTCCCTGATGAAGAGTTTGTGTCTCCTGGTAGCAGAAATGGTAACTTTGCTTAATGTGCTGTTTTCCTGGCATCAGTGGTACAATACACAAGAAATTTACAATTTCTATTACTATCAGTGCTAATGATATCCACAGTAGCTTTTGTTATTGTGGTTGTATTCCGGGATAGATCTGTTGTTTTAAATTGGAACAAAATCTTACGTAAAAAAATAAAAGGTTAAGGTCCTTAGACTACAGTTTTTCTTTAAGCAAAGTCTAGACCAAAGAGAAATAACACAGGAAGATGATTCAGTTCTACTAACAGGAACGCTAGAGTTAAAAAACAAAACAAAACATAAACAAACAACAAACCAAACTATCAGCCCTAATTTTATTCCCTTTCTTAAATATTGAGTTGTTTCTGCTACCTCTGTCAGCTGTGGAGTCTTAAAGAAAATCCAACAAAAAAAGGTGAATCTTGTCATTCATTTTATTCATTGTATGTGTGATGCTGCCAAAGGAGATTCTAAGTGGTCTAGAAATTAAAAGCTACCAATATTCTGGTGACACCAGGACCATCCAGTCCATCTACTGATAAATGTAATGACTTTTTAGTTAGTAATTGAGAACCTTGGCTTGGATAAAAAAAAAAAAAAATCAGTCTTATTTCAGTTTTATGAAGGCAGAAGTGATGGCAGTGGGTACACTAGATCAGTTATGTACTGATAGGAGCATGAGTGGATAGGACTGGTAGAACTATTAAGTGTCACTGATCTGTCATAGCTCTCATTTATACCTAAAGCTATGTTTCAGAGAGGGCCACCACAGCCATAGCTCTCCTTTACCCCTATATCCTATGTTGTTCACAAGCCTTTGTTTTTTGCTTGAGGAAAAATACAGTGAGCTTTCTGCAGACTGGTTGTTCAGAAAATAATTTTTAAGGTCAAATCTTGAAAAAGGATTAGCAAGGTGTATTTATTGATAACAGTCAGAGAGAGTTTTACCTAAATACAATTTTTTGCATAATACTCATTTTGCAAGACCTTTATTACTGTTTCACTGAAACCAGACCAATTTTACCAGTTCACTTGCAGTTACTCTAGATTATCGTGGGAATGTATTTTAAATACAGGGATTTAAACCACAGTGCTCCCGTTGTTCCTATTTAGCTGCCTTAAATGATTTTGTGCATTTCCACCTGAAAACTGTCTAAATGACGTAAGGGCAAGATAGGACCATATTTGACCTAGGTATAATCAGCTGTTGTTTGGAGACTTTGTTGTTTCTTCTCCCTGCAGCTCCCTGCAGGGATGAGCAGTTGCTCCCAGCTCCCTTGACTGTTATGAGAAACAGCAGCTTCCACTGACAAATGGGTGAAGTCACTTGTGGTTATAGCAGATGGTGTTTCTGTACTTTTGGTGGCAGTGTTAAGAACAAGCCTGGCATTTCAGAGCTCTACAAGATTTCTGTGTCTCTTTCTGACTTCTCTTTTTGTGGCATAACTCATCCATCCTGGGGCAGCAAAAATTCATTTTAGATTACGCAGTTGGCGAGAGTATTAGGTTTCTTATGTCTATGCTGTCTTGAATTAGCTCTTCAGCACAGTTTTTCAAAGATTTTTCTTCAAATGTAGCAAGCATTGAATCATGACTGTCTGGTCTCCTAGATTACACTGATTGATTAACTGCAACCCACTTCTTCCCTATGCTGCCAGACCTATTTAGTAATTTTGTAATAGTAATTATATATTTTATGCACAGCCTGACTCTCACATACATTTTCCATGTCATTACAGACATGTATTTTGAGTAGGAACTGACCCTTTCACACTGACAGTTCTTATCATGGTTCTTATCACAACTAGCTATATTTTCATTTCTTATAAGCAAATAACATATCAAGAATTATTTACAGAAAGCTGTAGCACAAGTGATGTAAAATCAATACAAGTCAGATTCTGCCGTTACTCCCTATACAAAGCTGCTTCATTGATTTGTGAGAGATTTGTTAAGGAATAATCTGGTTTATAAAATAATTCCCACTAAAAAATACACGGTAAAGGTGTTGGTCACAGATTCAGAAGCTTTAATAAAATGTAAATTCTTCCAAGACAAGAAAAAGAGTAAAAAGTAAAGAAATAATTCAGTATATATGATTCACTCAAAGTGTGCATCTATATCATTTACAGTTAATTTTCACCTTTTGATATCACTTTTGAGAAGGAGTCAGTCTTCTATAGATGTTAATGCCATTTGTATCTTTGTATTTCTAAGAACAGGATTCTTTACAGTGGTGGAAAAATGTGTAATAAAGCCAACTACATCCTCTTCAACCAATAATCAAAATATCCAGTTTTAATGCTCTTTGTGTCGAATACATTTTGTTTACTTTATTTTTACATTGAATAAATCTGATAAATAATAAGGATAAATTAATAGGTTTATTTACCAAAAGAAGCAAATAATCTTTCAGATATCATCTCTCTCCACAATTGTTATTGGCCGTATCTTTCACTGATCAATGTGGAATGGCATCATAGAATCATAGACTCATAGAATAGTTAGGGTTGGAAAGGACCTTAAGATCATCTAGTTCCCACCCCCCTGCCAGAAGCAGGGACACCACACACTAAACTAGGTTGTCCAAGGCTCTGTCCAACCTGGCCTTGAACACCGCCAGGGTTGGAGCATTCACAACTTCCTTGGGCAACCCATTCCAGTGCCTCACCACCCTCACTGTGAAGAACTTCTTCCTTATATCTAACCTAAAGTTCCCCTGTTTAAGTTTAAAGCCATTACCCCTTGTCCTACCACTAGAGTCCCTAATGAAGAGTCCCTCCCCAGCATCCTTGTAGGCCCCCTTCAGACACTGGAAGGCTGCTATGAGGTCTCCATGCAGCCTTCTCTTTTCCAGGCTGAACAGCCCCAACTTCCTCATCCTGTCTTCATACGGGACGTGCTCCAGTCTTCTTATCATCTTCGTGGCCCTCCTCTGGACTTGCTCCAACAGCTCCATGTCCTTGAGGACACCAGAACTGGACACAATACTCCAAGTGAGGCCTCACAAAAGCAGAGTAGAGGGGCAGGATCACCTCCTTTGACCTGCTGGTCATTCTTCTTTTGATACAGCCCAGGATCCAGTTGGCTTTCTGGGCTGCAAGTGCACACTGCCTGCTTATGTCAAGTTTCTCATCAATCACCACCCCCAAGTCCTTCTTCGCAGGGCTGATCTGAATTACTTCTCCACCCAGGCTGTAGCTGTGACTGGGGTTGTGCCGACCCAGGTGTAGGACCTTGCACTTGGCTTGGTTAAACTTCATGAGGTTGGCATCGGCCCACCTCACAAGCGTGTCCAGGTCCCTCTGGATGGCATCCCTTCCCTCCAGCATATCAACCGAGCCACACAGCTTGGTGTCGTCGGCAAACTCGCTGAGGGCGCACTCAATTCCATTGTCCATGTCACCGACAAAGACGTTGAACAACACAGGTCCCAACACCGATCCCTGAGGGACACCACTCGTTACTGGTCTCCAAGTGGACATTGAACCGTTGACCACAACTCTTTGTGTGTGGCCATCCAGCCAGTTCTTTATCCACTGAGTGGTCCATCCATCACTTGGATTTCAGTAAGATTTCCCTTGGTTTCCTTCAGTGTCTTAACCAAATAATATGTAGAAATCAAGAGAGAAAATAGTACTCTGTTCTTGTTTTTTTTAATCCAAGGGAACTGCTGATAAAGTTCCTCCCCCTGTTTGTTTGACAAGGCTTTTTTGAAGTCAAGGCATTAAGAGGTTGAAATCACAACAAAAGATAACTGGATGCCTTTTTCATGTTAAGAAGCTGTGATGCATGTTTTTATTTAATTTTGAGAAAAAGTATTTTACTTTTTGTTTGCTATTGAATTTTCATATGCACAAAATGGAATCACTTTGTCCCCATGCCTTGCCTTATTTAAAATACATAAATAAATAAATGTATATTTGTATTTGTCATTCTCCGTGGTGCATTTTTAGTAAACTGGCTTCTCCACAGCATTAATATGTACTTCTGAATGGTACTACTGGTGAAGAGAGCTGCAGTATAAAAATACAGATTTCCAATTGTCCATAAGGGCAATGAAGATAAAATGTCTGAAGAAACCACAGATTTATAGCATACAGCAAGGCACTAGTTTCTAGCTGTTTCTTTATGTGTTGCCTTGTCTGTGGGGCCATAATTACACACTGATCACAGCTAGGAAAAAAGTCTCTGTTATTCTCCATCCTGAACAGTAATTACTGTGTTACTGTGTTTCACTCCCATCCCTTTCTTTTGCTCTTTCTGAATGTTATTAGATGTATTTTATGTTTTAACATAGCTTTTGGGAAACATAATTTACAAAATATCATTTACATTCTTTATAATGATGATAATTTGTGAATTATGTATCAGATATTTTATAGTACTAATTAACTTAGTGTAACTAAGTGCATGTACCCATGAGACTGGAGAATGTTAAAATGAAAGGCTGACCACAGCTCCCCTGAGCTACATGGTCTAAGTTGTGTTTGAATTTTTACCCCTTCAGGTGCTCTCTCTTTGATTATATTCAAATTGAGGATGTCAGAATCGGTCTACCATAAGGAAGCAATCAGTCTACTATAACAGAAAATAGTGCAATTTGTCTTAAAAAGAATAAAATTCTTGTCCTTACCCCTCTGGCATTCTCACATTACACCGGATTTCAAGATAAAATTGGAGGGGTTGTAAATTACCCTTACTCACTTGACTTCCATTGTAACTGGACTCATCTAGGCAAGCAGAAGTCAGTGCCAAGAGCCCCATAGTGTTCTCAGTCATGAAACAGATCACTTGCAGATCATTAGGCTGGCTTAAAAAAGATCTTACCAAAGTAGATCTTGGCTTCTCATTCTGTTTTTTCAAAACTTTGATATCCACTGAGGTCACAGTGAGTGAGCCTTCCACTGATTAAAATGTTTGAAATATATTTTAAAAGGGATCAAGGTTCTCACTACCACTTCCCATCAGTAAACTTATTTTTTTCGTCCCACTGTCACAGAACTCTAGCCTCTTGGAAATGAGTGAAAAAGTCTTAATTATATATTTCTCACAATAAGTAATACAACTGTTGCAATAAAAAAAAATCCAATCCAATGCAACATTAAAGATACTGGACTGCTGTCTGTGTAACATGTCCTTAAAGATGTGGGTATCTTGCATAATAGTAATATTTTTCATGCAAATCCACTTGGTTTTATGTTTGCCTTGGACTGTTCTTACTCATCTAAGGACTGAGAGAGAAATCAACATAAATCAACATTGTGATAACTGTTGTTATCCAAACCTGACTTTTGGGTCTGGAGACAAGACAAGAGTGGGGTAATTCTTCCCCTGCAATGTCCCCAGAGCTGCCTCCTGAACAAGCTCAATTGAGACTGTTGTGGATTTCCACATGCTCACCTGCATGAGCACATGCACCTGTACACATGAATATGTACATAGGCACTTGAGACTGTTCAGTAGCTTTGGGTGAGACATTTGTGGTGCAGTGGCATCTGAATATTGGATCATGGGATACTTCAGTTTGGAAGGAAACTCAGGGGGTCTCTAGTCTAACTTGCTGCTAAAAACAAGGTCAATTTGAGGTTGCATCTGGGTGTATCCGAAAAACTCCACGGATGGAGAGAAACAGTGTAGGTTCTCAGGGCAACCTGTTCTGCTGCCTGAGCATCCTCATTGAAAGAAAGCTTTCATCACTTCAAAACCTCTTTTTCAAGTTGTCCCCATTATGTCCTGTCCTTACATCATACAGTATTGTAAAAAGCCTGGCTCATCTTCCTGTAGTCATTGGAGTTTGCCGTTTGGGGGACTTGACCCCAAAGCCATTTCTTCTCAAGACTGAATAAACACATTTCCCTCAGCCTTTCCTCACAGGGCATGCTCCGTCCCTGGCAGTGTTCAAGGCCAGGTTGGAGAGAGCCTTGGGCAACATGGTCTAGTGTGAGGCATCCCTGCCCGTAGCAGGGGGGTTGGAACTAGGTGATCTTAAAGTCCTTTCAAACCCAAACCATTCTGTGATTCTATGGGTCTATGACTCTTTAATATGCTCCAGCTCCCTGAATGTCTTGGTGGCTTTTAACTGAACTTACTCCAGTTTATTGATATATTTCTTATACAGAGGGGCTCAAAACGCATCTAATGTATTGGTGAAACACTTAAATGATTTTAAGGCTTTTCCCATCAGTCTGTATGCTAAAGGGTATCTATAACAAGTTATAAGAGTAAAGAAAAATGAAACAGCCTTGGAAAAACAAGATCAAACTGCACTTTGGTAAAACAAAATATGAACTGCACAAGATTATGGCATTCAGCAGAGGAGTCTTGATTTCTCCAAAATTGTATCTATAATTGTAAGATGTATTGCAAGAAAGTAGATGGGAGCATTTCAATTTTGCTCAAGAAAAGGTGAAAAATTACTTTTGACCAACCTTCGGTTACTATAATAGCCTTATGATAATATAATGGATATCCCAGGTGGTCTTTCCTTTCAATGCAAGAATCAGAATACCTAAAAAGTACTGTCCTTTTCATCTGATTTCAGAATGCATGAGAACAACCAAGCAGGTGCTCACTGTTTCAGTGTTACAGTGATATGTACAAACTATTAAAGATTTGCTTTTTGAGAGGGTACATACTGCCAGTAAAAATCACTGATGAAAACTTCAGGCTCAGAATACTGTTATAAGATTGTACAGGGAATTGCAAGTCTGAAGCCTCATGTGCTCATAACAATTTGTGCCAGGGCCTTTGCTGATATGGGTATGTAAAATATGACAATGTGAGTACCTCCTATCAAGAGAACTCTGTACTTTAACAGTACTTTGCATATTTATTGTATTATTATTACTAGTGAACTAGCATCTAAAGGAGAGATTTGATTCCTGAGAAAATGTTAATCACTAAGACTTTTAAGGCAAAGATGAGTATCAGATGTCTATATTTTGGGCTAACCTCAGTGTAAATTTGATGTATTCAGATATATTTGCTGGATTCATCCCCTGCAGGAAATAAAACTTGTTAGTACTCTGAATTCTAGATGGCCCTTGCTAGAGGAGAGAGGCCCTCAAATCTTCAAGATGACTCTATTCTTAAGTGTGTGAAATAACAGAACTTCAGATACTTTGGTAAAATTTTGAGATTTAAAGGTGTTTATTCAGTTAAGGATGTTTTGACTGTTCTTTAATATTAGATGCCTATATTGTACTGTAGGAACCTTTACCTTTTTCTGGGTGTTGTTTATTGCTTAGTCATGAGCATCTTGTTTAGCTATCTAAGTTAGCATGTGTCAGCCAAGATAATACTCAAATTTGCAGAAAAATCTCTGACAGCATATCTTCTACCCCCGAACTCCAAAATGCCATGTCCAAATAAGTCTCTTCCACCTCTCCCTTCCCCTTTTTGTAGGGGGAATTATCCCAATTCACGCAAAGGGAACAGGCAGAGCAAATTGATTCTCTGTATTTGAAAGCGACTGTCAATGAGGGAACTTTTCTTCAAGATTGTGATTGTCACAGTTTTGCCCTGGTGAGGATGGGGTATGTACAGCTCTAAGAGTACTGCCAATGGAGCATATGCAACAAACCTGCTAAAGGAGCAAACTCCCTTAACGTCCCTCATTTAGCAATGAAGCCAATCAGTTCTAATTAGTTTGTACTTAAGGAACTAGCTATCTTCAAGGCTGAGGGAAGAGTGGTGGTTTTGGGTAAACTGTCTTCCTTCTTCAGATTAAAATCCCCTTCCAGAAGCCAATTGTCCATGCCCTGTTCATGGCATCAAGCAGTCCATTAATAGCTGCTTAGTTCTTATTTGTGGTGCTCCAATTCTTACCAGGTCTTGAAGAAACACCTTTAATTACAGTAGTGGGCAAACCACAGATTTTCACCCGTTGAAAATCTTGTTTCAGCTGTTGTCTACACAGCTTGTAGAACAAAGTAGTATTTCTCCAGGAAATCAGATAAGTTTCCTTTGACAGTAATGCATGATAAAATGATAGCCTTTACCAATTCAAAGCTCTTGAACCCATGTTTTCCATTCTGACCATCAAAAGTTGCTTTTTTTGTCTTACAGAAAAGTGAAAAATTGAAACAATTTTAATTTTCTATGACACAGTAGCATTTTTTCCTACTGGTTACACTAAGTGAAATCAGCTATTTCTTTTCCTTATCATGTCCTACTTCTTGCAGTGTGATGGGATCATTAAAATGGGACACAGCAGGAAGAGACAGTGGATAAGGCAAATGGAAAAGTTAACATAACAGTTTTTCAGCTTTTAATATTATAAAAAGTTACTATTGGATCTTTTATGTGCTTAAATAGGTAGTTGTTCCTTGGCCTTGAAAAGCATTCTTTCTTTCCCTTCCTTTTTGGTTACCATTGAAATAGTCCTCCCACTGCTCCTTCCTGAAAAAAAAAAAGCCTCTCTGTTTCCACAAATGTACTCTCTCATGAGTTCTTCTATCTTGTCCAAGTCCAAAAATTTCCTCTTGAAAGTTTGATACTGTGAATGCAGACCCACTAGTAACTCGTAGTGAAATTATTTAAAGATTTATTATTACATTTATTTTTATTTGCATTGGTTATCATTGCATTTGTCTTGAAATCTTTTTTGCATAATCTTCTCCTTAGGAGTAACATGCAACCCTGTGAATTAATCCAAACATGACATATATTATCATAGCTATGCTCAGTCCTTACAATAACTGTAAGAAAACATAACAACTGATTTTTTGTTCTGCTGGATGTGAGTCTTTATCCCCATAGCAGCTGCCTAAACAGTAGACAGTATGTAAGATACTGTTTTATAGTTGCAATAGGCTACATCTGAGGACTGTGAAGTTGTTACACAGACCTGCAGGAAATGTCATTAAAAAGCACTGGAATGATGACAGAGTAAGCAAAGGACAATAACAGAGGCTGCAGAGAATAAGCAGGAGGGGTGGGGTGAGTGGGCTGGTGGCTGAGGGAATCTCAGGTCTTGTAAGTGAGCAACACAAGGAGTGGAGTACGTGGGGACAGGAGCTAAATAGTGGAGGAGAAACCATTCTCCAGTGGAAATGCACCAGAATGTTTATCCAAGGCTTGACAAAAGGGATATTTTGTTCACTGCATTCTGTTTAAATTCAAGATTAGCAGGACTCATCCTTTTTCTGAGCTGGGATTCGTCTTACAGAATACTAGTTCTCTATGAGTTACCTATGTAGTCTAAATTAGTCAAACAAGAAAGGCGGTTCAGAAAGGCACTTTAACCCATTTTCTTAAATGCTTATTTCCAGAGAGGGTGAGTGTTCTCCTTGGAAAGAAAAAAAAAGTGAAAGAAAAAAAAGCACTTTAGGTTACACAGTTAACTGTTATATGATTAAAGCTGCATGAAATTCATCCTGGCTAAACATCTAACTGCAACGAAATAGCACAAGTTGATGAAAGCTTCCTTTCAGGAGCAACCAAAATTATTCAATACTTGATGTGAAATGATGACGTCAAAACACTTAGTCTCAGTGGGAATTCACAGTACATTCCAAATCTACATTTAAATTCTCTGCATAAATGAGTTTTCAATTATTCATTGCAGAAATATCCCTGATGGGATGTTGCTGCCCCTTAGTTAGACTTCAAGCCAAGGCAGAACAGGCATCCATCACACATGGTCCTCATTTGATGCAGAAGATAATTCAGCCCAGCTCTCTGATATCAGACAAGGGGCTCCTACATAAAGCTCCTTCCAGGGGTTCAGCTGAAGAGGGGTTAAATTCCTACAAAAGGATTAGTAACAAGTATCTGTAGGCGGTGAAAGGGACGTAATAACATCTCAACCTGTCTTTTCTTTCGTAAATAGCTGAATATTGACTCTCCAAAGCCTAAATTAGTCTGCTTTTGCAAAGCTTCTCATCAAACTAAAGGAAAATGCTTAAGCCTCTGCTCAATAGTCATTAATATGTCTAGTTCAGATGTTGCAATATTTTTGGTGAAGTCTTGCTGTAACTTAAGTCTTTTGTCTCCAAATAGACTCATACCAAATAGTGGCCACAAAAACTTAGGAAATTGGTGTGCTTGAATACTTCTATGTCAGTTTATACTTCCAACAAATGCTTTCCAATTGCAAGAAAGGCCTTTCTTAAGCAGGATCTTCATCAAGTTGGTAACTAAAAACAATACTGTGGAGGACAGAAGTCTCTAGTCTGAAGCTTAAACTTAAAATCTCTCACAGTTAATACGAAACAATTTTTATACATACTATTGCTACGCGCTGAAGGTCCTCTGAGATTAAATGTTAACAGGCAATGAATAAATTCAGTTGCACTGAATCTTTTCTCTTGCTGATAGCCACTGCTATAGGCTTCTGAGTTATACACTGAAGACTGCATTAGAAGTGCTTGCAGCCTGTGAGGTTTTAGAGTGATATCAGTTATTTCTGCCCATGTGCCTGGACTAGTACAGTCGCAATTTCTTCCCATAGTTAGAAATTCCCATCTGTGTTAGAAAATGTAGGTTTCAAGATCTGAAAAGATGCCTTTTTTTTAAAAAAATTACTTTAAACTTGAGAAATTTAGCAAAACACCTGCATACTGACACTATTCTGAGAGATAAAGAAATGTGGGTTTTCCTCAAAATTTTGTGTTCTTGCTAGTCATACATACCTAAAGGAGTGCGCTAAGATACTGGGCTCCAGGACAGAATTGCTTAGCATGTCTTGGATCCCAGTTATGAAATTAACAGGGTCATAGCTGTGGCAAATTTTCATAGACCATAGAAACAGAAGTAGGATGGAGACTGACAAATGCTTCCATGTTATTGCATTCTTTTATCTGCTGTCACTAATAAAAACATTTATATTTATGGTTACAGAAATTCAGGGTAGAGGCAAAAAGGTTGATCTAACATAGAGAGTTAAAGTTTTCTCCTTTACCATCATCTTAATGTGTTCAGAAATCTCAAATAAAACTTTTGACAGAGTTAAATTATGACAAAACTACCTCTTTTTATAACATAATTAAACCATTTTTTTTCCTGTACCATTCTGACTTGGTCAAAAATCAGTAAAATAATGCTTCTCATTCACAAATCAAACAGACAACTTTTGAGGCTGAAATTCTTTATTTTAGTAGAATTTAGACCATGACAATTAATGGTAAAACTCATGGATTTACATTTAAAATTGAATTTTGTTTGTTACTGTATGCTGATATAGGTGAAATAAAATCTTAAATCCGACAAATATACAAATTGAACTTACTTTTGCATAGATTTTTATTTTTATAAGTAAAGCAGAATAGATATAATTGGGTTTAAATAGAGGGTTAAAAAAGTGCAATACCAGAGTTAGATAGAGTCAAATCAACTGCATTACTTTAATACATACTAAAACTAGAAATATTGAGTAATGAGATAGTATATTAATAACACTTGTGAAGTATATATGGTACAAAATTAAGACTCAAGTGAAACAGATATGAATCACTTCAGTGTTTTTTTCTGAAACAAAAACAGACGAAGCAAGAGTTTAAGACTTGAGTGATATTAAAATGATGATATAAATATCTAAGAAATCTGAAAAATGCATGGAATTAATTGTAAAGACAGCTTTGCAAAATCTAACAGTGATTTGCCTCTGGCATAAAACCTGGAGAAATTCTAATGACAAATCTGACATTACAATAGGTTTTAATTTCTGTGGATCCTCAATCAGTAATGCAATAGTCTTTCTCTCTCTTTTATTTAAACTTCTGCAGTGTCTTCCTATTTTCTGCAGAGTGGGCATGTGCTTTCAGGTTGCCAGATGTATTGCAGCCAGAAAGCAAACCAGTATAGATGAACAGAACTCTGCCAGAGGACCATTTTTAGAGGACAAGAATCTTCTGGCAGTAACATTGGTAATGCTCTGCCTGCAGTTTCAAAGCTGCAATCTGTTGATAACAAGGACATACAGCTTCTAAGAATGTTATATTGAGACTGATTAGTGACATGTCTGAAAGAAATATTGCTTATCTCGCTCTATTTTTGGTACACATTTTCTTTTAAATGCATGGTGCAGTTCTTAGTGTGATTGCCAGAAACTATATCCAATGGTGTCTCCTCATTATTTGAATCACAGAATCACAGAATGGTTTGGGTTGGAAGGGACGTTAAAATCATCTAGTTCCACCCCCCTGCTATGAGCAGGGACACCTTTCACTAGACCGTGCAGTCATTATTGTTCAGCCTAACATATTCATCACAGCAAATCTTGGCTCAGCTCATCTTGCTGCTGTCAGATGTAGTAGGCTCAGGTTTTAAATGTTTGAGAGCTCTGAATGCATGTGTTCTCCAACTCTATACACTGTTCCAAGGAGCTATAATTAAGGAATGTGTGGAGGCATTAAATAGAAAAGGGAAAGTTTTTCACTCTGATAACAGCATTCAAAGTGTTGTTAGGTTCTCCCAAAGCACACAAATGAGGGAAAAAAGAATCTTCTATGAGCAATGCAACTTCAGTTTGTTTTTCTAAAACACACTAGTAAATGGCATATACGGTAGTAGGAACAAAACCCTCCAGTATGACTAGGACAATGGTTTAATTCCACTTTGATACATATTACTGTGCATTTATTAAAAGCGTTTTACTGAAACAAATTTCTGATTTACTGTGAAGGTCAGAAAAAATGTTATGGTATTTCCAAAGAAAAATGTTTGTGGGCAGGGACAGGATTTTTTAAGGTACTTAATTTAAGAACCATTTGGGCAAACATAAAAGCTAGTGTCTCATTTATGTTGATATTAAAATGAAAATTATTTCACTTACGTGAGATGTTATTTTTACTATTTTCTGTTTGAAAAGTGTTCTGAAAATGTAAGGTTCCAGCCCAATTCTAGTAGTTTAAAACCTCCACATTTTTCCAGGGATTCAAAAACTGTTTCTTCCTCAGACTTTCCCTAATTACTTTTGCTGTCTTCTTCTTTTTTTCTTTTTTTTTTTTTTTTTGTGAGCTGGCATAAAGAGGCGTAACCCCAGAAAAATTACATCAAGTGCCAGTTCATTAAACCACAAAAACACATCTGTCAGTTGCTGGAGAATGGTAGACAGTCAAAGTGCTTCATTTCAGTATCATTGCTTCAACATTCTCAGTTTTCTTTTTGGAATGGCTGAGAAAATTGATATAATCCTCAACTTTCTCTCTGAATTGCTTTCTAAACTGACACTATACTATTACAGAGGAGCCACAGGTTTTGTAATGGTCTCTCCAAACTAACTCATGCACAAAACAAGCATCATAGTTACCATACACCTATCAGAAAACTCAACTCCCCCCCCCCCCCCAAAGTATATCATCCTCTTAAATATGAGTAACAGAAGATGGTGATCTCCACTGCGTTATTTGTTCAGAGAGAGAAAACTGTATAATGTGTTAGGAAAACAGCTGAATAATCGTGAAGATTTCAACACGAACAACATATGCTCCTGGTGCTTCCTGCTGTGCCTGCTAAAATGGCTTACAGTTATAGATGCCAGCTTTCTGAGAAAAAAACCCAACAAACTGTTGCTGCAAAGATAGGAAGTTCTAAACAATTCTGGCAAATAGAGGACTATCATGCCTCAGCTGAAGGGTACTGGGAGCCTGATTACAAATTATTGTGATTTAGTTGTAACTGTGATTGGCACACACAAAAAGATTGATCTCAACACAAGATTCATCTTTGATTTCATTTGCTTCCAAGCAGAGCTTAAGTAAAACTGTTTTGTGAGCCAAGTAATGGGGATAAATAATTTAGCAGTGAGTAAAAATTGTCAATTGTAACTGTGAATTGAAAAAATATTGCTAGATAACCAAGATCCAGACTTCTCAAAACAGAAGTTTGGAATAAAACTCTAAGTTGCACAGATACACCAACTGTCTTTAAGCACTAATGATGCACAAGCATATATAACAACAGCAGCTAAAGGGAAGCAAATAGAATAAAAGCTGTTCATGAGTAACCATTTCGCCTGTTACCATTTTCACAGTATCTTTTCTTGTAATTTTTCTTCCCCTCTCCATATTACTTGTCCTCCCAATGTTACCCCAGAAAGATTTCTCCCCTTATTTAGAGCACAGTCCGTAGAAGAGCTGATTTGTCACTCGGCACATGTGAGAAGGGACAGGGTGACAGAAGAGTAGATGGGAATGCGGAAAGAAGGGAGGAATACATATTCTTGGAAAAGGATCTTTCCTTGCTGGTGACAAATCCGGAAGATTTCTGGACCTCCTACAGCAGGACTTTGTCACTGCTAAACCAACTGTTCCTACTGCTGTTCCCCAAACCAGTGCAAGAACATTTCTATAATTTCCACCTGGGAGTATTCGGAGAGGAAAGTTGGAAGTTTTCGGAGAGTTTAACTTTGATTTTGATAAGCTTTTGAGAATTAGTACCCCTCCAAAATGTAATAAGCCTTGCACTCAGCCAGTATTTGACTGCAAATGAAAAGTGAGCTGGCCAGTCGTGTTCCAATCAGTCTTAGGCAAAACAAATTAAAAATCATAATAAAAGAAATTGAGAAAAAAACAAAACAAACCAAACCCACCCAAAAATATCAATTAGAGATTAGGAGACAACATCTTGAAGGAGCCAATTTTTTACATGGACCTCTAGTTATGTGTTCCTAATTTCTTTTGTCTAACTGCACTATTTTTCTAAGCTTGGAACTTGAGTTTATGATGATTATTCTGTCAAAATTAGGATTCTATTCCCATGCACACTGCACCCCCATACAAGATATGTCTCTTCCTTTAAAGTATGAAGCTCAATTCCTGTCTTCCAAAACCATCAGTGCCCAAAATCTCTCTTAAACCCTTCACCCTCACATCACTGTTCCCATCTGAAGCTCTAACTGTTGTATACAAAATTCTTGACTTCAAACTTTGATCTTCAAGTAGTATAAATTAAGATTTTAACTCAATATATGGCATGGGTTCTTGAAGCTATAGAAATAATCATGAGAGAACGTAGGCTGCACTTTTACAAAAATTGGTTTCAGTAATGCTAAATGGAAACAAAGATTTATAAGATAGCAGG
>NW_009940062.1:18193-29320 GCF_000696875.1 Nestor notabilis
AAAAATGTTAGGTGAACTGGTAATTCCCAGAAATAGGGCAGTCAAATAAATAAATAAATCCCCACCATCTCTCACCCCCACCTTCACCCAGTTCACAAGTTACAAACAGGTATATCTATTTCCATTATTTAGAATTTTTTTATTCTTAATAATAACTAGGAACTCTGCTCTGAAGTTTTCCTATTGTCATAGACTTACATGTGTGCAGAAGTTACTTCTGCATGTGCTTTAAGATCATTAAGAACATGGTTTCTAAAACTTAGATGAATTATGCAACATTTATCACCAAGCAACGTGTATCACCTAGATCTCACCTGCTGGTGAGATAAGCAATTTAAGTTTTGACTGTTTAAGGTAGTTATTTAGATAACACAGGTGATACCATCACCCATGTACGAATTAATTCTTGGCTGTAATAATCTTTGTTTACTTACTGTATCCTGTTATTAAGTTTTTAATGAAGATACATTTTATTTTTTTGTTTTAAAAGCCTAATTTCTCTTGATTATGTTCCCTGAAATTTCTTGATTCTCAGTTCATACCTAGAGAATTGACAATGTCCCTACTTCATCTTCCCTCGCCCAAGCCAAATATCCCCAGCCACATCCTTATCCACCTAATCCATATCTCACCTTCATATTACTATGCTCCTTATCTTTTGCTGTCATAGCTGAGTTCCACCATCCTGAGCAGGATAAACAATTATTCCCGCAGTACAGGAGCAAAGGGGAAAATGATCAGAAATTATGGAGGCAATACCTCCTGCAACAGTTTAGTTTGTGACTTTTTGCTCAGGAAGTGCAAGAGGACCTATAACAACTCTTTCACCTGCACAGGATTTTAAAGGATTGTTCCTGTGGCTCACTCTAGGGAAAACTCTCCCCAGAGGATTTCAAATGGAAGGAGCCAGGAACAGCTGACACTTTTTTCTGGGCTAGTGTTACACCTCTTCTACCTCTTCTCTAGCCCAAGATGATAACATCAGTACATGTGTCTGTATATTTTCTCCACTGGTCAGGGAAAGTCTTGACATCTTGCTGAAATTCCCTACAAGCTTGCATTTCTTCACAGCTGGATTGGAAGACCTGCTGGAAAGCACCATGGCACATTTCCCTGTAGATCTATTTTGATCTCCAAATGAACTCTCCTTTGTTTGGAGATCAGAATAGAAAGGGTTGCTGGGAGACCAGTTCTTGTCAAAGTTCTTGACACACTATTAGACTATGGGGGTATCAAGTGTCTGGATTCCAGAGTTGGGAATATCTCATTCTTTTTGATAAAGACCCAGCCTAAGCAATTGTTCCAGAGGAAAAAAATGTAGGATGAGAAATTGAAGTGATTGTTAAGAAAGTATTAGAACATTTCTATTGTGAGATACGAATTGTTACATTCTTTCAAGTCACAAGCGTGTGTAGAAACATGCCTCATAGAGCTGAGAGTCAAACTGTGAATGTAACTTTTATTACTTGATATGCAAGTGTGAAGATATGCAAGACAAGAAGAAGTCATGTCTTCCGAACGTGTAATATTTCTGTAGGAGCTGACCATATGCATGGCTTAGACAATATGTGTATGTTTTTTCTGCTATACATTAACATATATATAGGGCAGTGTAATGTAATTTAAGTTGATGAGTTCTTGTCATCTTTATAAACTCTTGGTTTAGATGTTTGAGAATTCTAGAAAGAGAAGATGAAGGGAAACCTCAAAAAGAAAGAGCACATAATCCAATTTGTTACGTTTGTTAGTTATGTAAAGCACAGACACTCTTTATCTATTGCTTTCTAGGTTTGACAGGTGTAAGCCTGATAATTCTGTGATGTTCCTCACACCTTTATATGTATGGAAACACATTCAGACCCAATTAATATTTTTCCTCTGTTATTTACATGAGAAATTGGTTAACATTCACATGTCTGTGAAGAGTAAAGGTAAAATATTATTCTGTGGAAGAAATTTATGAAAATTCTATGTGTGTTCAAACTGCAGTATAACATAGGGGAATATAATACTGATTCTCCACCCCACCCCACCCTCTTTGCCTTTTAAAATCTGTACCACTTAGTGCAATATACTTGCTTAAGTGTTTGTAACTTTTAGTGTTTTATGAGTTAGCCTTTATTACAGAAAATGATTGCTCTCTGCCTTTCACTAAGCCCTCACCCCTCAAAATACATATCCATCCATCTGATAGGAGAGAGAAGTTATATTTAGCTTGGCAATTAAAGTGGATATATCTTTTTCAAACTCCTCCTGTCCTGAAAATCCTGTTTAGAGGATGTGGAAGCTCTAGGGAACACATATAGGTTATTGACTGCTGTGTGCCTGCAGCTGTTCTGTAAACACCCTCGTTCACTTGCTGTCCACCAGTCCTTAACAATGCAGGAACAGTTAAAGTGGGGATCATGAGCTCTACCCGTCACTTACTGTTGGAAGCAAGCTCCCTGTGAAATAAATTAATAAGGCTGCAATCTAATTAAGCTTGTCTCTTCCATCCTTCATATCTTTTTTTTATGTCTAGGCAGTGCAAGGCAACTAATTTTCATTACATGCAAGGAAAACCATTTCTGTTTGTTTATTTGCAGTAGAGTCTCACTTTTACTGATTATTTGCCAATCATTAGATAGAATGTCTTGAAAAGTGTCTGTGAAGCTGCTTGTAGCAAATCACAAAAACGAGTTACATGCTTTCCTCTCCAAATGGTTAGTACCTTTTCATGAGGTAGCGATTTTATCTTTTTTTTTAACTAATCACTGAGGAGAAATAAAAGAACATAATGACTTTTTTCAAGGCTATCCATTGCTCCCAGTGCTCAGGGATGTTTAAAACAGAAAAAACACCTGACTGTCAGATTGTCAAATTTGTTCATACATTATCATTGTAATGTGAGATAGTGGCACTGAAGTGCAGCAGTCAAACAGAAGAAAGACCTCTGAGTATACTCCATGGCTTTTTTTTCATGTCATATGGGCTTGCATACATTGTCTGAAGAATGTTCTTGTGTACAGTATATTTTCAGGCCTAAACAATACACTTTTAAAAACCTGGATACAACAAATTTCATATCCTGAACTCATAAAGGCCTGTGTTTAGAGATAAAAAAGAAACATACAAAATAAGATACAGAATGTTAAAATAAATAAATAAAATATTTATAAACTTCTGGTTAATTTCCAAATAATCTTAAATAATGTGGATGGATTATTTTCAAACTGAATGAGCTATCAATCTGGTAGATAACCTAAGTATTCATTCTTGTGTTCACTGAGTCAATAGGAACTTGACTGTATATTTCAGTAGAGCAGATTTCAGATCAAGATCTTCAAAGCCATCTTTCCCTGCTAAATTAAGATTTTGAGCCTTTGAAATCACTGCCTCAATTCCTATATAGGACATGGGCTTTCATATTGATTATCTGCTTCAATGTAATTTTCATGAACTTTATTTATTAACTTTTCTACTTAGCACAATTACCTATGAATGTAAAAGTTTCTTTGGATTTGGACATAGGTGATTAATGTGGGCAACTTCCTCAGAATAACAATTTCATAATGCTTTGATTTGCTCTGTATTCCCTCCAAAGGAAAAATGTCCCTGTAGGAAATAGCAGACAGTGCATGGTTCTCAATATGAAGCATAATTCACTAGTAAATACAGGAAAAAAGTCTCAGAATAAGCACTTTCCAATATGGAGACAGATGGCCACATCACTTGGCAAGCATTCAGTTTTTATCCCTGAGATGTTTAAATAATATTTGTCAAACAATAGAAAGGGATAAAAATCAGAGTAGCCTTAAATTTGTCTGAAACAGAATGGCAGGCTGCTGTAGAAGTGTCCTATAAATAACAATAAAGAGCTGTTGAATGAAAGTCAATAAGGTAGAAAGAGAAATTTTCTACTGGATTGTAGAAATACATATATCTATTTTTCTTTTGCTTGTAATGCAATGTGTTGTCCTCTTTCTTAGCCCAGAATTCAACATATTGTTTATATACCTGGCACAGTGTACAATGATCAGAGGCAAAACCAGATGGCCATATTTTTCCTTGTCTTGTTTATTTAGGTGATGGATAGATGAGTCCTAGCTTTGCCTATCAATCTGACTGTAATTATTTATGTTCTACTGTGAATTTTTGCACACAAATATTCATGCATGTACACACACACACGCAGAGGAATAAACTGACTCTTTCTCTTTCTTCCTTAGGCTTAGAAAGAATTGCAAGAGATTCAGCCTATGAGCAAGAAGGAAAAGTTCAGTTTGTAATTGATGCAGTATATTCAATGGCCTATGCACTACACAACATGCATAAAGATCTCTGTCCTGGATATATTGGTCTGTGCCCAAGGATGAGCACAACTGATGGTAAAGAACTACTTAGCTATATCCGGGCAGTAAACTTTAATGGTAAGTTACATGTACTCTTTTTCCCCTCCCTTTTCTTCTTTAAATGTTTCAGAAGTGACAAGACGTGTTTTCTTCTTTATATAGGGTACTTTAAGGCATAGTGGAAAACAGGGTTAGAAGCAGTTCTTATTTAATCAGGACTGTGAGATTTTCCACCTGCTTTGAAACCCCAAGTGTATTTTTCGTCTTAACATTAAGCTGCTCCCAAAAGAGGAAGATGTTAAAAATAAGAATCTGTTTATCAAATATTCCAGTGAAAAGCTGCTGTTATAGAAACAAATTGAGGACTCGTGCAGTCCTATTGACAAATTAAAATACTTTGACAGAAGTTACTTATGTGTTTGCAAGAGAATGAATTGAAAAAAAATATATTTTGAAAACTACCTTCTTCTGAAATTGTTAATTTTTTTACAGAACTGAATAGTGAGTCTTCTTTCAATTTGCATATTTAAATCTCAATTAAAACGCTCACTAACAGTTCTGATTTCTCTTCCATCTCATTGTCTTTGACTCAGTGATTTAGTGAGCTCTAACAGAACGATAATACATATTTTTAAGCAACACTACAGAATATTCTCTGCAGCTGGGATCTGCCTGCTGTGGAAATGTAGTTACAGATATTTATGCCGTCAACAGTAGACACCAATAAAGAACGAGATTAATTTATGAATGTAGAATTGAAAAAGGTAGAACATATATGATGGTGAAATAAGGTTGTTTAAAACCTATACTGTTCAATTAAAATCATAATTATTGTAGAATGTATTTACCATTATTTTACAAAGAAATTGAACAATGTTCTTTGCTGTGTTTTGGTTGTTTTTTTTCCCTACTTGGTGGTGATTCTCATACTAGACATGCCTTCTAACTGTGCAGAGATAAGCACTGTCCATCACAATTTATTCCATGACCTCAGCTGCCAGCCTTTTTGAAAAAAGCACAAGGTCATTTTGAATTCATCTTCCAAGTGGAAGCTTTTTTTGCTTTAGGTAATATACCAGACTGTTTGGTTGATATGAATGTTGGCTGTAGTTCACAGGGGTTTTTTTTCCTATGCAATTTTCATGAAAAAGGAATCCTTGTCTCCAGGAATGTAAAGATGGAAGGAGTTAAATGCTTCTTTAGTGACTTTAAAGAAAACCTGGAGCAAATTATGTTGCTGGCAAATAGAAACTGTTTTTATGATGACAAAGGTAAGTTTTGCAGTGACGATTATCTGCATTTCTAATAAATATTCTTCTGGGTCTATGTTGTTAAAGCACAAAGTGATCTATTTTCATTTGGTGAGCATGAAAGTTTAGCATAAAAAGTTATCCTGTACATTTTATATGAAACCTTTCTCTCCCTAGATTGTTGTTTTTCATCAATACCTGTCATCATTTCTCTGGCTGACTCTAGGTATTGCAACAAGGGGAGATTTAAGAGTAGGATGAAGCATTCTTGACACTAATGAAAAAGTAGATGGTTTTGAACTAGTGATTTACTGAAGTAGAGGTAAAAAATAAATAGAAGAAACAATTCTGAGAGCTTAACTTTCTGTCTCATGGGATACATTAACTGTTCCCTATACTAATCTAGTCTACATTATGTAATGATACACCAATTTTTTGGGTGTATTATATGCCAAAATATTTCCTTTTTGTTTTTGGGTATCTGTTGGGAGGCTTAAGCAGAGGATGGTTTTTAACCCTTTGCCTCTTCCTATTAATCCGAATTTCCTGTCCCTCAGGACAGCAATGCCACTGTGTCTGACTTGGTTTATAGAGATGAATATTTACATAGATTGCTAGTCCTCCTGTGTTGGGTGCTTACAGTAGTGCTGTGTGTCAATTTTGAAGTGCATCTTAGATTCAATCATTAATAATGTAGTAGATTAAAAGTAAATTGATACATGACAGGAAAACCTTGGCTTTCACAGCCATTCAAGGTAGCTTTTTTCTATACTAACAATCACAGGATCAAAGCATTACTGAAGTATGCAGGGATCTGTGGAGATCACCTCCTCCAACCCTGCTCAGATCAGGATCAGCCAAATCAGGTTACTTAGGACCATGTCCAGCCACGTTTTAAATGTATATGAGGGTGGAAAATCCTCAAAAATTCCCTCTGAGCAATCAGTTTCAGTATTTGATCATCTTCTTGGTAAAAAAGTTTTTTCTTATGCTTAAACAACTTTTTCAGTGTTTCAGAATTAAGCCATTGCTCTTCAAGATGACAATGATAATTTCTAATATCAAGAAGTAACTGGAATTTTTAAGACAAGCAGTTTTTCTTTTTATTCAATATCAGTTTCCCTTCATGATTCTATCTTTGTGCATGTTAAACCATCTTCTCACCTCTCTGAATTCAGTATATCTCTCTTAACCAAGGTCGTAATGAGTGGGTGCAAGTCCAACTAATATTCTGTCACATTTAGCTTAGGTGGTTTCACCTCACAAAGTATGACCTGTATTATGAAGAACATCTGCCTGCCTTATGGAGGGTATTTGCAAGGGTGAAAAAACATACAGATTTCTGTTTATTTGAGTAACTGATTTGCTTTTGATTGCAAGTTATGACTTTGAAATGTTTTTAATTTTGTTTACTCTGTTTAATTTTATTTACAAATAATGAAGATTTTTTCCCCCTGAAGTATTCATCTGTGTAATATTCCATGACACCTTCATGACTGAAGGGCGATCATACCCACTAGCACACAGTGCACTGATGTAATTGATATGACATTTGTTTCTGCTTGGATATTTTTCTACCAGTTTTATGCTAAATGCAGAAAATCTCACAGTTCAGCATGATTTTAAAGGGGATAGAACTTCTCGATTTGTAATAGGAATAAAGGAATTAATTTGTACATGAGATTTGAGTTACTACTGAGTGTAGTCTCCTGTTTGCTATTGCCTGTGTTTTTCTTAAGACAGCTAGCAATGTATGGTGCAGCATATTTAGTTCCCTGTGTTCTTGATGGGCACTACTAGTAGAACATAACCATTCCTTATGGCTATTTGATAAAAAAGTACTTATAACATTCAGAAGTTTCATGCTTCTTCTTTGTTTTTCCCAGGCAAAAAGTGAATATTGTCACCTTATGGTTTTCTTATTTTAACAAAGGTGCCATATTTGAAAGATTTTCACTACCAAATTTTGTATCTAAATACACACACTAGTATAACTGTGGCACAATTCAGTATATTCTCCTGTCAAATTGCTCTAGTATTCTCACTCAATTTAACTTCATTATTCTGTCTACAAAATAGGCAGATGTTTTCTGAGAGTTTTTACCCTGGCATTTATCTACCAAGTGTTTTATGAGAAGTGCTTTGCTGAATTCACCATAAATGCTCATCATTTAACAGAAATAGGACTTGAACATGCATTTTTTTTCATGGATGGAGGTGTTTTCAAAGGTGGTTTTGGTTCTGTTTGGTTTTTAAGAAAAAGATTTATCTTTGTACTTCCTTTGGAATAAGCATGACACATGGATACAGTGCTATTTCTTGGATGGGAATAAAACATAAAGTGATAAGACTGATCAGTGCCTCCCTCCCCAGTTGTCCCACTACTAAAGCGAAGATAAAAATTTATAGTTAGATTCCAAACATAAAGAATGTTGCTTTTACTGTGTATAAAACATTTCAAGTAGAAGAAAGTTGTCTCTTTCTATATATGTAGATTTGTAGCTAGTATAAAGTAGCTGAGTTTTGTCTACCTGTTGATATTGATATTTATATTTATATTATTTATGTCTATATTTATATTAATACACTGTAGTAGTTCCAGGGTTAAATATCAAGAAAACATCACACACTATGACACAATATATTTACAGATATTCCGATGAGTCTTTTACTTAATCATAGAGCTAAGAGCAGTTCCTGACTTGTACTTTCATACATGCAAAGAGACACTGTATTTGCTTTGATGGGCTACTTATCCTGTGAGTGAACAGGGATACCTGCTACTTTGACATCTTTTTCAGTGAGCAGGGTTAAGTGAGAAGGGAGCAGTAGCTGGAAGCACCAACTCCTCTCTGTCATCAATGCTTAGATAAATGTCTGCTTCTCAGGAGGTCACTGCAATACCACTTCCCCCTCGTTGTGAAGAGACTCAAAATAAATTCAGAGTGACTGCCCAATCTTTTCTCTGGTCTTCTCTGGAACAAAATAAAACAATTATGTTGCTTGCTAGGATTTTGTGACAAATCTACAACAGCACTGGAACAAGATGCCTAGAAAGGAGTGTCCATCCTTTGAGATATTCAAAACCCAGCTGGACATGGGCAACTTGCTCTAGCTGAGCATGCTCTAAGCAGAGAGGTTGGAATAAGTCCAAAGGTCCCTTCCCACCTCACCATGCTGTGATTCTATAGCCCTAGCTGGACTTGAAAGAAAGAAAAGTATACCAGTCACCTTTGCGTTATAATATTAAATGAACATATGTTACCTTTACTCTCTTCTTCTGGAACTAATTTAATAGTCTCAGTGGACTAGTAAACCTTGCAGTTTTTTGGTATTTAGATGTGTTAATTAAATGCTTTTGAGAAAAGATTAATCTTGGCTACACACACAGAGACACAGGAATATGCAGCATCAGCCCCATTTAAAAAAGCAACATACAAAATTTCATCCTGAAAGAGAAGAATGATACCAGAGAATGAGAACATAATAACAGAAACTAGCAGGCAACCTCAAAATAAGGTGTCAACACTGACTGAAAATTAATGATTACTCTATATCCTATTTTTTTTTTCTTCTGAGAAAACACTGCCTATAGAGGACAGTTTTTGAAAACATGAAGAATGATGTTTCTTATGGAGAATTTTGAATCCTCCAGAGAATCATTATTTTGGAATCAGCTGTTTACAAAATTCATCTTCTGTTATCTTTTGAAGTTGCTAAGACATCAATCTGTGCAAAACTCTCCTGACTTAATATTCAGCTCAGATTGTTTTAAATGTTTCCTTGGAGAAAGCTGACACTTCTCTATTCTTTCACTGAGTACAAAATTTGTGTTCTCAAATCATTATTTATCATTAAAACAGAAGCTTTAAAATGATGTCCTTTGAGGCTGGTAAATTTTGACATTTCTTAAGTCATTCAGCACAATAGAACTAAATGTCCCACTTAAAATGTACTGGAGCTATGCTTCTAACTCATATTTTTAAAAATCCAACTCTAGTCTACGGCTACTAACAAAGGAAAAAAACCCTTTTGAAATAATTGGAGCTGGGCATACCTGTGACTTTTAAAGTTATGAGTTCCTATTGTCAGTTCATAATTTAGGGGTATGGTACCAGGCTACTGGTACCATATTCTGATGGGGTTAAAAACTATGTAAGTATAAGGGCAGATAACAGCAGATGAGTAGGTCAGATGGGGACAAACAAGATTAACAGTAAGTTGGGAAGGGCTGAGCTCTGCTGACCTTCCTAGCATTCACTGTGGTAGCAAGGTTAGTTTCACTAATCTGTACTCTGCTAAAGAAATATAGATACTACTTTCAGCTGCAGAAGTGGGAGTGGAAGAGGAAATATCTGCTGCAGTTCTATCGAGATCTGTGATGCTTGTTCTGTCATAAATTAATCACATGACATAATCCCATTTGATATTTTAAATCTTGGAGGTACAAAGGAATGTTTGAGAACATGGCTAAAGCTTAAACTAACATAGAACTGAACTCATAAAATCCCAGAATTCAAAATAGTTCATTCGGCTCAGGTACTTTTGACATGGTTTCAGAGGTGTCTAATTTGTTTTGTGAATGCACTGGGGGTTATAGCAGATCATTTATAATAAAGAGTCCTGATGTCTAGTTTCCCCTTTGTGTTAAGAAAGGAGTTCTTACCTCTATTAATTTATTATTATTGGGAATGAGCAGGGGATGATTTAAAATCAGTTCTTCTTTGGCATGCTAATTATTTTAATTAAATTAATCCAGGTGGCTATACCAGAAAGTAAAATTGCACAGTGGTCTGAATCACTCTTAATGGATTTAAGTAATGTATGGTTATAATATAAACATGCACAGCAGGCAAAGCTTGGAGCTGCTGTGATTCTTAGTTACCTCATGAATCCCTCTGATTAAAATCAGAGGTTATGAAAATGCTGGTTGTGAAATTAGAAGGTAGAACTCAAAAGTATGTGCAATTTATAAGCATGCTTTTGCTTATGTACAGATCTTAAGTACTGATTAATTGAGCAATGTAAGTGTTCCATATACAAAATTCATGGTGTAGAACATGACTGAGATCAATTTTCTGTTTTGAGAAACCAGGTCTAATTCATAAAGTATTTTAAAAGTGAAAATGTAAAGGAAGGTGATAAACATTTTACCCTTATTATCCAATTAATTTGAATTTGAATCTCCTGATAGGTGAGGATATTCAGATATATTAGACTACAGTTTTCTTGATCATATTAGAGCAGTACAAACTAACCCTTGCCATTCTGAGTGAAAAGGTATCTGAGTGCAAAGAAGCTGCATCCATACTGCATGGGTTCTTTTACGTTTTATTCAGTGTAAGAAACATCACAGCTGCAGTTCTGCAGCATTTTTAAACCCTTTAGATATTTTTATTACCTTTATTAATAGGAAGAAAGCATGCCACATATTTTGAGGAAAAGAATATCTTGACAAGCTTCCTAATTGAAATGTTAACATTTAAAATATCCTCTTAAATCTATCAAATCAAGTAAAAAACCTTTGTAGAAGTGTCGTGGTTCAA
>NW_009940063.1:0-215 GCF_000696875.1 Nestor notabilis
TGACCGACCGACCGACCGACTGACTGACTGACTGACTGAACCACCCCCGGAGCGATGAAGGCCGCCCGGATCGCCCTGCGCACCGCCGTTCCCCTGGCAGGGACCAGTGGTGTCAACAGCAGCCGCGCGGTGCCGCGGGAAGGGGAGCAGTTTTCCCGTTTCTCCCCGTCCCCACTCTCCATTAAGCAGTTGCTGGACTTCGGTGAGAGGCGGGG
>NW_009940063.1:260-25070 GCF_000696875.1 Nestor notabilis
GGGGCGCAGGGAGGGAAGCAGCGAGAACGAGTCCCGCTGGGCACCTGCCGGTCCTGGGGGAGGTGGCAGCGGGGATGGAGGTCGCCTGGGGCACCTGCCGGCCCGTTGCCGAGCAATGGTGAGCTGTGACAGCCAGGGTCAAAGCTGAGGATACGCTACAGCTCTATTTCGGTGGTGTTAATGGGATGAGGGGGGGCTAGGGGTTCATTAGCTAAGCGGTGTTTTCGTGTTCAGCGGTACGCGTTATCAGGGAGGGAGATGTCATTAGTCTTGTCTTGCTGGAGTGAACAAGCTGTACCCAGGTCTGATTACTGCTTTGGCAGCTGTGAAGTCTGTGCTCACATGACATTTTCAGACGTCACTCTGAAGAAGCCCATGTTTACAAAGTCTGGAGTGCCTCTTCTAGAGGATTACAAATAACTCCTGTGTCTAAGTGGAAATGTACACTTCGTGTCTGCTGTCATGTGAATAACATTTGGCACAAACATAAATGTAGGCTTAGGAGAACTGGCCAATAACAGCATGATGGTTGCAAAGGAATATGGTCCTGAACTCTGTAGAAAGACAGTGATTTGTAGTTGTATCTGGAAATTTCCTAAACCTTTTTTTTTTTTATTATTATTATTTTTGATTTATTCATAGGCTCAACTAATGGGTGTGAGAGAACTTCTTTTGCATTTTTGCGACAAGAACTTCCTGTGAGGTTTGCAAACATACTGAGAGAAATTGATCTTCTTCCTGATAAATTACTAGGCACTCCATCAGTACAATTAGTAAAAAGCTGGTAAGTAAGAGCTACTTGAATTGAGTGTGTAGAACAACATAGCTTTGACAATTTTGTTGTCATAGACTTTTTTGAAGAGTAGCAGACAATAACAAAATGCAGTTCCTTCATCCAAGGTGAATTGTAAACTGTTGCATACTATCCTTTTCTAGTATAGTAAAACTTGGAAATTAGATTGTTAGACTGCTATTTTTAAATAGCTCTTCCTTTTTAAAACTCGTGGTTTATAATAGCTGGTAGAATAAATCTCACTTCTTGCCCTTTAAGAAGGGAGAGAGGAAAAGGTGTTCTGTTTTCCCATAGCATTATAGACCCTCAGAGCTACACAAAAATGGGAAAGCAGGCTATATATATATATGTTTGAGTCTCTCGCTGATGAAATTACTAACAGAACTTCCATAGTCCCTTGGCCTGTGCAGCAAGTGTTTGTAATTCAGTGTGGCTGACACAGTGTTTGAATCTGATTCAACCTTGCTTTACAGGCACAGATGCAGTATTTGCAAAGATGGCTGTCACAAAGGACAAAAGTATTAGAGTAAGATCTAGAAAATGTTCTTAATCTAGCAAACAGCTGTGCCTTTGCAGTATACGTCAAGGCTGTCAGACGTTAGCACAAGAGGCTCAAGTACTTAGTATGCCAAAGCTGATCAGATCTAGAAAAAAACCCCACAGTTGCTTAGGTGGTTTCTGATCCATATTGTCATTTGGATCTTCATTTGAAACCCTTCCTTCTCCAGAACTGTAAGGGGATCCTACATACCTAAAGTGAGGGTTTAGATTCCTGTGAGTGGCAGGCACAAGAAGAGACTTTTGAAACTTCTAGGGTTCAGGCAGTCAAGAAGTGTCCAGATGTGATTTCATACTTGGATGGAACTTTGATACTTCAAAGATACTTCACACTTCAAGGTGCTTTGTTAAGAGTAACAATTTGGACAAGACAAAAGTCTTTTTCCAGTTCAAATTAATAGCATGTGTTTCTTGTGTTGTTTTTGAATAGGTACATCCAAAGCCTAAAGGAGCTAGTTGAGTTCCATCACAAAAACCCAGATGACCAAAAAGTCCTATCTGAGTAAGTTTTTTATTTGTTTCTTTGAACTTTTGATCTTACATTCCACTTCTCACAATGTAGACAGTTTAGATGTAGACCGCTGTCACGACCTGAATTTGATAATCTAGCAGGAAGTGCTAGATAGAAAAAGTTGGTTTAAATTTCCGATCATTTTCAGCAGTATTGTGAGGAACTATGACACACTGCAGCTTCATTTCAAGGGCATACTGTTCCTTGAACTGTCATGACGGAGAAATAGAAATGAAAGTATCTGATGTCACATCTCTGCTTCATAGCATCATAGCAAGACATCAGCTAGGATTTTATCCCTTCCTCACATTCTCCTCTGCTCAAACTATTATAGATAGTAAACAGGCAGTGAATTTGACATGGCTAATGAGAACACCTTTTGCATGAAAAATATTAAACCCTTCTAGGGTAGGTCAACAAGGAATTACTTCTAAAATAATGGAAAAAAAATAGACTGTATTTTAATATTAAGGTAGTTATGCACTTACCCATGCCACTGCTGGATTAGATAATGACATTGTACAAATCTTGCTCCCATTTAGTCATAGAGTAATGGTCTAAAAATATCTTTTTGATTTAGATTTATAGATACATTAATTAGAGTCCGAAACAGACATCATGATGTGGTTCCTACAATGGCACAAGGAGTCATCGAATACAAAGATACTTTTAAGGTTGATCCTGTCACCAATCAAAACATCCAGTATTTTTTGGATCGCTTTTACATGAGCCGTATTTCCACCCGGATGCTAATGAACCAACACAGTAAGTAGAAATTTTTTCCTGAGGAAAATATTCACCCTAATGAGAAACATGTTAGCATAAACCTTTCTTAAAACTGTTGGAGATCTGCCGCAGACGATCTTGTGAGACAAAAATAATTAGAAATTAAACATATGACAAAAGTAATGGGAAAGTCTTTAGTCTAGAAAACAAGTTAATCATAATGTCTTTTTGTAATATGTAGGCATCTCATTCTTTACATGTGAAGAGCCTTTAGATGTTGAACTATTGAAAAGCCAACATGGTTTGCTGGCAGTAGGTAGCCTTTTTAGCTCACAAAAGGCATAAACAACACTCAGTATCCTATGTGATCATATGTTGTGATGACTTTATTAGTCTAAATTTAAAGCTTTTTTTATAATACAGTATTGTTTTCATCTCAAACAGCACTTCTTTTTGATGATAAATCTGGCTCAGGGCACCCAAGGCACATTGGAAGTATTGATCCTTGCTGTGATGTTGTTGAAGTAGTGAATGGTATGTATTCTCAGATCCTTAATATTTCTCTTCATGATCAGTATTTATATATGATTGCAAGCAATTTAGGTAACCCCAGTATGTGTTGTACAGGATGTGGACTGGTTTTTATTGAAACAGCTGAAAGCAGTCCTATCAAAACACAAGGTTTTATAGGACAGAATTTAAAATACAAAGTAGCAGTAAAAAATGTGTTGGAATAAGGCCTAGCTAGTGACAGGTGAGGTAGGAATTAGTTACCTGTGGTGTTGAGATCGGCCTTACCTACTGATAGATAATGTATGTGTATGTTACAGGGTTATCAAATTGTATTGAAGATTTACCCATGCTGCCTATTTGTTCTCAGTTTTTAAATGTGCACGGTAGATGCAATGTTATCATTCCTTTGAGGCACAGGCTCAGAGGCTGTAACATCTTAGTAGCTAATCATACTTTGCCATGTATTAAAATGAATTTCTACGGTGTTTGATACTACCCTTGACATTTTTATTTAAATAAATATTTCAGATGCTTATGAAAGTGCCAAGATGTTGTGTGACCAGTATTACTTAACATCTCCAGAACTGAAGCTTAATCAAGTGAATGGTAAGATCAGAGCTTTTACATCCGACCTCCTATCAGTAGCCAAACTGCTGCTTTTGTTGAATCAAAAGGCTTCCATTTTTATAGTTATAATGGAATATCCCAGTTGATCTGTCTTGGGCTAGTTCCTCTTCGTTTTCTGTTATAAGGACCTCATTTAATTTCCTGCATTAGAACTCAAATGTCATTGTATCCTAAATATACTAGATTTCTTGAGTTAGTATTTATGAATTTGAGAGAAGTAAGACTAGCCTGTACTTAGAGAGGAGCTCTGTATCTGGGGTGAGGAAGTGAGGCTACTAACTGTAATGCTGGTTCTTGTCCAACCTGCCTGCATGTGTCTGATCTCAGGTGGTCTGCTTAACCTCTGAAATTCTCTACTTATAAAAAGGAGTTAATACTTGATTCTTTTCAGCTTATTTGAAAAGAAACTGTTATTAAGCAAGTGGCAATTGCAACCTAAATACTGTTATGAGTACTTAAAGTTGTTTGCTCATTTGTGTGGGCGGGGAACAAAATTGAAATTTATCTTCTTGCTTGTTTTGGTATACAACTTGGATACAAGTTTGGCAAAAAAGAAAAATTCCATCACCCTTTTAAATCTTCCTTGTATTTTTCCCTTTCTCTAGGAAAACACCCAGGAGAGCCAATTAACATTGTATATGTTCCATCTCATCTTTTCCACATGCTTTTTGAACTCTTCAAGGTATGTCACTATAAACTATTTCTTCTTTTAGTAGTCTGAGCTGGGGCATGAATACTTAATCTCTAGCTAGATCTAAATGAAGTAAAGCTTTGCATAGGATAGTGAGGTTTTCTAAAAATGTCTTATTTGGGGAATAACTTTGGCAGTTGGGAAAGAAATGATTGCAGTTTGTAGGAGAGTATTTAGATGCTTCCATGTGGGTGGTAAATGGGACTGGGTAAGGGAGAGACAGTAAAAGTGGGACATAAGAGTTGTGACCACTGCTAGTCACCAGCATTTAGATATTAAATCTCTAAATCCGCAGGTTTGCCCTCATGCCTTTTTGGTGGAGTGGGAGATATATCTTGAAGTAGCGAATGGGCCTGAACTAATGTGGTACCAACTTTGGGTACAGAATTCTGGCAGCCCATAGCAACTCTGAACTCTGCTCTTCAGAAACCTAGTAACTTTGAAAGATACTATGTTATTTATTTTACCTTGGCTGTATTATATTGTGCAAGATGAGCGTAATCTTCCAGGCATAGAAGAGCCTTGGCTATGCTTAGTTACTTTTAGGTGTGAGACTTCCTCTCTCCTGTTCTGCTAAGCTGCTAAGTGTGTTCCTTGAAAATTAGGCTCTGATAAGAATAGGGAGTAACTGTTCTAAGCTTGTGCATAACAAGGGTATGATTTTTAAGTGCATAGATCCAACACTCTCTGATAACGGTGATCTTCTCCATAGAATTCAATGAGGGCAACTGTTGAATTCCAAGAAAACAGTCCTTCCCTTTCTCCAGTTGAAGTGACAGTTGTTCTAGGACAAGAAGATCTAGCAATTAAGGTATTTTGTTGCCTTATTACAATATGGGTTTAATGTAATCTTTGATTGCATATGCTGCAGCAAATTCTATTAAAAGAATTTCCAGCCTTTGACAACAGATCAAAGATGGTATGTGTGAGCATTCTGGCCATAGCCTCTGTTTAGTGCAATTACTTAAATGAAAAATAATATGCTGCAAAACCAAATATTTACTTTTGTTACTATTGGAAAGGTTTGTTCAAATAACAGCATTTTAAGTACCATTCTTGATATATGATTGTAGTTAACTTGATTCTCTCCTAAATCAGATCTCAGACAGAGGAGGTGGTGTTCCAGTTAGGAAAATTGAGCAGCTGTTCAGCTACATGTATTCCACAGCACCAAGGCCGAGGATGGATGATGGTCGAAATACCCCTCTTGTAAGATATTTTCAATACTCATGTTGCTAATAAGGTTAAGTATTGGGCAGACTGGTAGGTTAATGGATAGTGAAACACTGTGTCTACCCTACTGCTTTCTGGGATACGCAAAGATTAATGTGCCTCATAAATATGAATTAATGCTTTCTGAAACAGGTTTTTAATATCTAGCTTGGTGGGCAAAAATGTGCTTCTAAAGGTATAAACAAAAAAGAACATTCCAACCTGAGTCTAACCCTGTTCTTCCATTATACTCCAGTGACAATTTATTTGGTCCTCACTACTACTTGCTCCATGAACTTATAGTAAGTTAAAAGCTTTATGGAGGCCAGCACAACTGGAACAGGCTTAGACTGTTGTTTGTCTGATTAGCAAAAGGAGTTTGCTACTGGTAATCTGTGTTAGCAAGAATGGAGTAGGGATAATACAGAAATGTAATGTGTAATAGTGGGACATGTAGATAAACCCTCCCTCTTTTGTGGAGATTTGTTGGGGCATTTTTGGTTGATTTTGTTTGAGTGTTTTTCTTGTGGTTTTGTTTTTTTTAATGGTCAATTTTAATATTCTGTATGAAATTGATTAAATACTACTTTCCTCTTTTAAGAGGAAGTGAAAAGGCCTTTGTAACAGTTTAAAATCTCTGAGCACTTTCCAGCTGTTTAAATCACAAGAGCTATTAAAAATAAATTAATTCTGTCTTGTACTTTTATTTTTAGGCTGGCTTTGGGTATGGCTTGCCAATTTCTCGTCTGTATGCTAAATACTTTCAAGGAGATCTAAATCTCTACTCAATATGTGGTTATGGAACAGATGCTATTATCTACTTGAAGGTATGTGTTTGATTTGGTTAAATAAACAATAAATACTATTAATGCAGTGAGGTAACTATTCAGTATCATTTTGAGATAAATTCTCTGCTCATGAGCAGGAAAGTTCTCATTTTTATTAAGCAATGGTAGTGTCCAGCAGTGTAACTGCTGAGTAGAATTAAAGAGGTCACTTGGCTTTAACTAGTCTACTTGCAAGACTACTAGTGAGAGCCCCCTTAGTTTTTTAGATTGTATTCCATGAACCAGCAGATAACAGATCTTAATGCAAACTACTGGAAAAAAGTAAAGTAACAGATCTGGTTTCTTTACTGTTGTTTCTTTATATGGACTTCGTGGTTGTCAGAGTAAACTAATCCTTAAGGAGTCTAGTACCTGGTCCTATTCAACATCTGCCATACAGCCCATATATGGGATTCAAGTATCAGTAATCTTAAATACCTGTTAGTGCTGCTTTTATAAGTAATCTGGAAAAAAAAGACTACATATTCTTTTCAACACTCTGTGCTTACTCATGGGAAAAATGTGCTTTGAATTTTTTCTAGCAAACAAAAAACATAGTTCCAAACATAGTGAAGCAGTGCAAAAGGAAGAGACAGTTCAGCTATATACATCTTACATTTCTATGTAAGAGTTTCCCAATAGAATTTGATACTATTTTTTTAGCTCTAAAATATAGAAGTAGGGAAGAAACACATTTTAAAGTTTCTCTGGAATTTTGTAAATCAAAGATCTTTTCCTCATCTTTCAGGACTATCTTGAAAACAGGTAACAGGGAAACTCTTAAGACCTATAAATATGATTTGATGTTACTGCATTTGTCCTTACCGAAGCAAACATAGATACCGAAACGCAAACTACTGCATCCATTGTAAAAACATTTGTGTAAATAAGTTTATTTTGTAGTGTCACTGGCTTAACACTTGAAATGTAAGTGCATGAATAGTGGCACTATTGAGAGGTAGAAACCAAGTAACTTTTTCCCTTCTTGATTTTTTATTTTTTTTTTTTTTTTTTTTTTTAGGCCTTATCAACAGAATCAATAGAGAAACTCCCAGTTTTTAACAAGTCATCTTCAAAGCGTTACCAGGCTACCTCAGAGGCGGATGACTGGTGTGTCCCAAGTAAAGACCCAAAGAATTTATCAAATCGGAGTGCAACTGTCTGAAAAGAAGTTGGTATCCAAGCACCCAAAGGGATCAAGCTGGCTTCTCAAAAAAGACTGGCGTTTGGAAGTATTCATCTACCTCCAAACAAGCAAATTCTTCAGTTTTAGGACTGGCAGAAGATAAGGCTGTTACAGCCTAGGCTGTATGCACTGAATGTGAAATCTTGATGCAGCCTTCAGGATGAGGAAAATAGGAGCACATGTCTTTAAAGAAGATACGTGTATAGAGGAAAAACAGACTATATTTTTTCCTATGATCAAAGACTTGATGTGGTAGAGGTGTGCAGTTTTTTAAGTCCTCTTTAATGCTTGAATACTGATAAATGTCAGTTATGCTGGTGTATATTTTTCTCCTAGAATAGTTACCAGCAGCTCATCTTACTACAGAACTTCTCAGGTAAACAACACCTATGCTTTAAAGCTGTATTTACAATGTTTGGAAAGGCAAAGATCCACTTAACATAGCAGTCTTGTAGCAAGGTACAATCAGCATTCAAACACAGCCTGTCTGGAGGGCAGGGAGTCCTTAGCGGGGAGGGAGGAAGTGTTTTCCATGTATAATGAAATTCTGGCTTTTAAAAAAAAAAACAAACCAAAAAAAAAAACCAAAAAAAAACCCAAAACCAAACATAATAGCTTTCATGTGATACCTTGCTCTGAGAGTGACATCACCAGAGGTTTCTTTTATGTTCATGGAAAACTAGATATGTAAGCCTCATATGCATAAAGTAATGAAGAAGGAAATCTGTATAATTTAGAAAGATACTGGGAAGGAATGGAAAGCTACTTGGCTATAGCAGCTGTAAAGTTAGGCTACATCAGAAAGCATGTGCCAAGTAAGTCAGGATTTTCCAAGAACTGAAGCCAGAGATGCAAGTTGAATGGAAAGGTTTTGGTGATCTGTATTGTAGAAGCATGATGTGGGAAATGGCATGTTTAAAACATGGTCTTGTGGTTCCTTTTTGTCTTGCTGTTATAAGTTCAGGGGCTCAGGACACTAAACTAAAATCTGCCTGTTGTATTTGTGGTCCAATACAAATTTGACACTAGCTCAAAGAAGTACATGGGGCTTCTACACCCTGAAAGCTGCAAGGAGTGCTGAAGGTCTGTCTGGAAGATTTTCAGGATGGGTTCTGTTGAACTAGAATTCTATTCTAAGAACTACTCATTGCAGTAGAAAGAGCTTAGGAAAGAGACGTTTCGAAAGATGAACAGAGTAACTCTCATGAACAGTGAAGCAATGGGGAATTGTCACACAAACAGTGCCAGTGGGAGAGAGCTGTTGGGGAAATACTCCATTCTCAGTAAGCTGCTTTGTTTCCCATTTTCTTTGTGCATTTTCTCCCTTGTAAGCAAGGTAAACCTAACGACAGAAGTTAATTGTCAAACTGGCCAAAGTTCATCAGGGCTGTATACTACTACTTGAATTTTTTTTTTTTTTTTTTTTTTACTTACTAGTATATTATCTTAAGTGGATGTGATCCTTTGAAAGAAGCTGCAAGTACAGTATTTAAAGCATCCTGTTCATTCAGGTGACAGTTTTCTAAACAGATTTGTATTTGTTGGAGAGAAAGCCACTCCATACTCTATTTACTGTGAATATAAAATATTTTTAAAAGGAATGTTAAAAATAACATTTAGAAGCATTGGTGGTAACTACTGAGTGTAATGACTTTAGTACTACATCAAGGCTGTTTTTTATCCCAGGAAATAAGCTGCAGTCACCAAAAGTCACCAGATCATTTCTGAGCTCAGCTCAGTGTATGAAATGGATGATAAAAATGGAATACCTTTGTCTAGAATATACAGGTGTGAAAAAGCTGCCTTAACTGCCATAGTATACCTGAGTATTTGTATTGGATACAAGGTCACAAAAATCTACCTAAGTAGTCATTGTTGTCAAGTAAACCCTGTAATGCTTGAACACAAGTTGTGATCTTATGGTATACTGTCTGTCTGTAGCATAGCTGCAGCTATTCCAGGTAGGTGCTGTAACATCTGTTTCAAAGCAGCTGAGGCATGAGTGCTGTAAACACATCTGTAATGTTGCTTGTGGAGAAGCTGCAGAAAACATTCACAGTGCAGACAGAGGTGTGTATAGCACTTTAAACTCACCTGGAATCTCTGTGGTATTAAAAATTTCTTAAGGGCTACCTACCTAAATAATACAGCACCTTTTTCAGCATTTACTGAATTTTTATTCCTGAAAGTAGAGCTGTAGCTTTAAGCCTTTTACTTGGATGTAGATGTTGAAATAATTTTATAATAAAATCTTCTAAATGGTTGTCTATCTTTTATTTTCTTCTCACAAATGTAGTGCAAGCAAGGGCCTTTTTTATTTTAAGCCTTAACAAGTAGAAGTTAAGCAAATCAACTTTTATACTGTGTTAATAGGCGTATCAGGAGAAACACTGAAACAAAGGTCTGCTTGTGCTTCGTGTTGCATCTGTTCAGTTCACATAGTGATTAAAATCAGTGCACCACCTCACACATGACCTTATTCTTTCTAATGAGGATAACGTTGATCATCAGAGATGAGAACTGAGAATCCATCAGTGCACATTCTACCCTCTAAAATACCTTTTGTTGTTGTTGTTGTTCAACTGTAAAGAACATGAAAAATCTATTTTTTATTTTTTTTTTTTTTTTTTTTAATATAATGAAGGGCACCCATCATCAAGTCTATATTTAAATCTTTCCACAGACTAGATGAAAGCCTCTCATCCAGCTCTGAAGCAGCGGGACAACTGCCTTTTAACAACTGATTTGTCAGAGAGTGGCAGTTACCAGATAGAACTGACTGTGCCATCATAAAACAGTCCTGTACAACTGGTGCTTTATCAGATGTGTGTTTGCCTGGGAATGTCCTGTATCAACCTTAATTTTAAGGTGACAGAATAACTAAAACTGGGTGTAGGTACTTTACCTGAAAAAGGAGAGGTAAAAACCAGCCAGACTCTGGGTGTTTGGCAGTAACCTACAAGTGACAGCCTCGTGTACAGAGTTTCTTAACAATGTTGTTCCCCCTGTATGGAGAGGGGAGTGAATCGGATGGGGTAAATTTTAAGAGTTTTTCAATTATATAAATGTACTATTCTGACATACAGACATATGTCAGGTGTGTTGAGAGAAACAACCCAGGACCAGTGATTTTAACAAGCTACTACAGAAAACAAAACCAACAACAGAGCCACCGGTTGTGTTTTCCTCATCCACTTTTACTGTCCTGTAGACCCTAGAGAGAGAACTAGCACATTTCCCCTCAGGTTTTTCCAAGCAGAAATACGTATGGATGCATTCTATACCTCACCCCCGGCAGGCTTGAGAGACATACATGCTGCACAGATGCAGTAGGGATGTACCCAACTTGTGCTGCCCCATGTCAAGCACTTGGCCCCAGCAGGCAAAGTGTGGTCTCTCCACAGCACGATGCTTGAAGGCCATCAGTTCCAGCCAAGCTGCTGCAGTCCAGAAGGTGCCAGAAGCTGAAATGATTTTTTGTCCCCAGCAGGTGACAGAGGCCATGCACCCAGCTCCTGATTCAGCAAAGCATCAGAGGTGCGCAGCTGGGTTGCTTCTAGCACATCAGAGGTTCACTGAAATCAGCAAGTTTACTCGTGGCTAAAAGGCATTCTGGTTTCATAGGAGATAAGCAGATGTTGCTTTTCCCCCTCTCTTTCCCCCTCAATCAGGACCTTACAAAGCCAGGTTCCTGATGTCAACAGAAACCATGCCAAAGCACCCTATGTTTTTTCTTCCAGATCATTAGCTAAAACACGTACACTGATTTTGTTACTGCTGCCCTGGGCACACATCCAGATTAATGTCCCTGGAGCCTCGATACACAGTTGTTCATTATGGTCTTTTTCGTATCGCTTAACCAAGCTTTCAAATCCACCAGACTTTGCCCTTAGTGTGCAATAATGTCCTTCCCAGAGCATTATTACAAAACAAGATTTGCTGCCTTTCGTAAGAAACGCTACTGGACTGAGAAAATAGCATTTTGTTGGTGTTTTGTTTCTTAGGGTTCTTCTTCCTTTATGGTAGTGATGATAACTTGAGAGAATCAGATTATAACACCCAAGAATTGTCTGCCCTTAGATTCTTGGTCAGTGTTGGCAAATGGAAGATAGAACTTGGAGTTTAAGGTGCCTTGGCTCAACTAATTTGGAGGGTGGGGAAGGTGAAGAGGAAAGGGCACACTTCTGGATTAACATCTTCAGTTTTGCATTCCCCAAAAGCTGAGAACATAGTTTGAGATGACTACATACTGATTCTGTATTACAGGTCCTACAGTGGCATTGCACATCTGTGCTGGGACGCACATTCAAGACAGAATGACTGAGTCAGTACCTGGCATGATGCTGCTCCTCCTTGCAAAGGAGCCAACAAAGAGAAAGCAGGACATCGCATCAGGCAGCCTCAGTCAGTGCTGCTTCTCTCCACTCTCCTCACAGGGAGAAAAGGGCAGAAAATCCCCATGGGTAGTCTCAATTTTTACCTGCAATCCTGAATGTTGGATGCCACAGCAAGAGGCTGGAACACAGTCCTGGGTCTTCAGAATATTCTGATGCCTCTTAATGATGTAATATTTTTCATAGAAGTAGAAAAATATGTATGGGGTATCAGGAGCTGCTCCTTACCAAGTCTCCTCAATATTCCTTCTGCAGCTATGAAAGATCCAAAACAGAGTGCAACAAATTGGCCCACGTAATTAGTACAGATTTTCACTCACTTGCTTTGCAGTGCCTAGCAAGAAAAGGCAAGAAAAGAAAGGACTACCTGACTCCCTGCTGCATGAGAGGCCTCAAAGGATGAGCCTCGTGCTGCCTTCCTGGAGTCATGCCTAGTTGAAAAACTGGACAGACTACAGATGCGGGAAATACAGAGGAGTGACCACCATTCCCACCATTTGGGGCTGCAGAGCATCCTCCTATAAGGTGACAAGAGTGTTTCTATTTTAGGATGGCCATACTTTAAGCTACACCAATATGATACACTGAGAACCCTGAAAGGCTCAAATAAAAAAATCAAGTAAAAAAAAAAACAAACAAACAAAAACCAGACAATTCTTTTCATTGTTGTTTATAGCTTGGGCTTTATGTAGTATATCACATTAGGGGACTGGGCCTGAAAACCAAGAACCTTGGCATGAGGTTTGGCACACGAAGTGCAACATCTTATCATGACACTATGTATGTGTCTGTATATATGTGCTGAGGTGCGAGTTGGATACCTAAACACCCCTTGTCATGCCAGAGTCAGATACCTAGATATCTAGAGGACCCTAGAAAGCTGTCAGCCCCTCCTGAAGCAGACACCTACTTCTGGCCAGCTGAATAGCTCTCCTGTCTTCAGTGGCAGAGATCAACTGAATGCAATGGGACCCCAGAAACTTGAGACACACGTAGGCACCTGCATTTAGATGGCTTTAGCTGTGAGCTGGCTCTCAGCTAATTCAGCTGCTTAAAAATAGACACCCAATGCTATATGAGGAACCTTGGAGTACTCTGTCTGTCTCTCATCTGTCACTCCAGAAGACCAGAGGTCTTCCACGCGTCCTTTGTCAGGTCTGCCAGTCCCATGCAAATATCTTGGAAGGACACTATTGGCTTTCTCAAGTATCGGTGAACATTTATGTTTAGGTAAATGTCTTAAGTCCCCTTACTAGTTCTGGGTGCTTATGGAAGGCTGTGAATACAGACCCCAAAACAACATCACTGCTGTGTCATTGCTGGACAGGTAGATAGCTAATGGATTTTGTCCTGCAGAAAATGCCAGTGGGATGACTGCAGATAGACCCTGCTGGCTGCTGGCAAAAGCTAGTCACCAGTGGGTGCATTTCCCAGCATTGCGTATCTGTCTGGATTTAGGGCTGACCATGGTGCCACAGGACTGCAGGAGACTGTGAGGCTCTTCCCTTGGGGCTCTGCACCCCCCAGGGCAGCAGTGCTGCCCGAGAGCCCTCAGCCACACTTATTCCACCTGGGACACCCAAATACCAACTACTGGGTAGACCTTTTACAGAAAATTAGGAGCTATGTCTAACTGATGCTGACTGTTAAATACCCTGAGGCATACTGAGAAATCAGATGCATTAAAAGCTCTTTCCTGAGTGTTTATTCTTATGAGTGGTTTTCTCTTCCTAGCAGCTTTACCATCCACAACACTCCTGGTTGATTTTTAACAAATTAACTGGGAAACAGGGTGGAATACCTGGCAGGGATACTTGCCTGTCCTCCAATCACTGTGGTGTGCAGCACGATCAGTAACGTGCATTGCAAAGGGTATTGGTGACTCAGAATCACTCCCCTGCTTACAAAGGGTATCACTGGAGGAATTCAACCTTCATGCGGGGGTGGATAAGATGGTTTATACCACTCTAGGTATTTACACGTATGTGTCATTGCTTCACAGACAACAGGAAGCCTGTTTGCTCAGGCATATATTTGTGTTGACACAGAAGCCCTTGTTTGTGCTTAGTTAGGGCCTGTTATAAAACCCTCTGAACCCAATGGACAACTTTCCCTTGCTTCTAATCAGCTTTGCCTCAGGTTTTACCTAAATACACAATGAAGAAAGCGTCGTTCAAACTCTTACATTTTTATTCATGTTATTTGTGGGGCTGATTCAAATCTCTTCATGTGCTTTGCCTTCATGACATGGCCTCCTGTTACTCTGTTCTTCTTACTCCTGGTGCTGGTGGCAGTCTGTGCCCACTCTGAGTGTATCTTCTGTAGCTGAAGGATAGGGACAGTACTTTGGGCGCATGCCACATTTCTAAAAGCTTTTGATGATTTTTCAAGGCCACTGGATGATCTGTTCACTTGAAGGAAAAAAAAAATAACCAAAAATCATAGCACCTCCTGCATATTCCCAGGCTTCTGCCTTTTGAACAGCCACATCCATGTCAGAACAGCTGGGAAAATGGCAAAACTATTCACTGGAGTGCCATAAATGGATGCAGGCAGACCTTGAGAATTATATTACAGAGATTAGTATTCATGGCTGATGATAAAAAGGTTTTCATCCTTCCCCAAACAGTTGTCCTTGCCTTCTCCTTTGCTCTGTAGCAGAATGATATTCTCCACCTGTGAATATTGCTGTTATGGGAGACTATGTGTCTTGACTTTATATCTGCACTATTGCAATCAAACCAAACAGTGAAGAACTGCAGATCCTCCCATGTCTTCTCAGGAATGAATACACCCACTGCTATAGAAAACGAGAGGTTTTGGGGAGAAAGTCTGTCCTCAACAGCACACTCCTTTGGAGGGGACTGTTTCATTTCAGAAGAGCAGAAAGAAGATTCCAGCAAAGCTGTTGACAATTAAAAGCTAAAATAAATGCTTTTCACAATTTCTTTGAAGTATGTTAACACTGGAAGATTTGGTGGGTTTTTTAAACATAAACATTTCTACCAGAACAGCAGTATGTTGGTGTGCATTATTTTAAGCTTTCACTTTATTTTTTTTTTTTAAATAATAGATTCAGAAGAAGTTCTTGTTCTCATTTTTATAGAGTATGGGTATGGAATACAGAACATAGGTAGTGTATCAATAGGTTGTCTAGAAGCATGTCTAAGAACTGCTGATGGAAGTCACTGTTCTGTAATGTGCCTCTAACATATGCTAACACTTTTCTTTTTTCAAGTAATAAAAAAGAAAATGATGTAGGATCAACATATTAACCAGTGTAAATGATAAATATTAGAATAGTTACAATTCATCTTTAGGCCTCATACCATGCCCACTGAAATCTGTGGTAAGTTTCCCATTGACACCAGTGCACTGTGGACAAAGCCAAAATGGTGTGAGCTGCTGATCAGTACAGAAGACACTTACACACCTGAAAGTCTCTAGAAGACAACAAGCAAACTACTTTTTAACTCCTTCAGAGTGCAAGACCAGACAAGAGGTGGCCTGCAAGATAGCATGCATTGTGCTGGAGGAATTTATGATCAAGGGACACAGCTGGGGAAGAAGAGGCATATGTGACATACATTCAGATATTCAAGATACATTGAACAGAAATGTGTATATGCACATATGGCAAATTTAAAGGTACTGAACTGGCTGACAGCCCTTGCTTCAGCCCCATCCAAAGTAGTGCAACCCTTACACTGGAAAACCTTGAGCTCCAAACATCCCAGACCAGAGGAGAGTCAGCTCTCAGGTTTTCTGTTCAAGACCAGGTCCACGCTGGGGAATAGTGGTGCAGAGATGCCGTTGTCTCTGTGTGTCTCTGTAGGTATGTCCCTGCTCAGCAAAGCGGGCAGTTTGTCCTTGTGTCCCTGGCCACCAAAAACTCGTCTGGGATGAAGGGGCTTTGCCCACACTTGAACAGGACGACAGGACTCGTGTAACAGCACACAACAGCGACCAGCCACAGCTTGTGCTCATTTCACACAGCTGAGGCTGTTTTAAAAACAGGATTAAGAGTGTCCAAACCCTGAACAATGTGAGGGCCCGCTTCAATACAGCTGGAAGATTATTCCAGCTGTTTGGGGCTGGGAGCCTAAGAAAGAGAATCTTGCCTCCCATAGTCAGTGGAGCTCCAGACGCTTGGATGTGAACAGCTTGGTTTAAGCAGAGGGCAGAGAGGCAGCTAGTGCTACATAAAAGGACACAAAACAACATTATAAATAAGGAGTGAATTACTATAAACCTTAAAAATACCCTTCAGGAAACACATGGCCGCTGCTCAGTTGCTAGCTGCTGGCTCTTTTGTTCCCATTACAGCTTCTCAGCCTTTTTTTTATCTTTATTTTTTTTGTAAGGACAAACACTGTCTAAGTATCCAGCACGGCCTCCTCCAGTCGGAGCAGGGGGCTGCAGGAAGCAGTGGTGTATCTTGGCATTGTTCTGGCAGCCTCCGGAGCCAGAGGCAGGGAACCATGGGGACAGCATGTTCCCCGCTGCCTGCACCAGGAGCTTAAAAACATGTTTATGTCGAGTCAGCAAGAGCTGCCGAGGCAGGTCACGCCACTGCTCTCCCTCCCTTTCAAGGCTGCTGGAAGGAGCAGCATCAAAGTTCAAGCCCACATTCGAGTCTGTTCCAGACGCTGCTGGAGTCTGCTCCTGGCTGCCTGGAGCCACTCACCTGCCAACGCACCAGTGCACCCAGGTCACCCGAAAATGGAGGGAAGCCAGGGCTGCCTCTCTGCCCTTCTCCCTGCCTCTGAGTTGGAAAGGGCAGCTCTCCCTGTGCTTGAGAACGTGCCAGGCACTGGGCAGGACTTGGTGTCATTTAATAGCAAACCTCCCCTACTCACAACATGGCTGGGAGACAGCAGATAGTGTGTCCCAGTCAGCTGAAAAAGGAGTTCCCTCCTTGATCGTATCCAGACAGGATGTACCCTCTGCAAAGGTCTTGAGAGGATGGCCAAGGGACAAGGTTGTTAAGAGGATGCTAAGTGCATAGTTCAGGATATGCCCCTGCAGGACAGGGATGAATGGGTGCTGTATGAGGTGCCCGGCAGGAGGGGACCATGATGGTCATAGTGCAGTGTGTCAGGTACCAGTGGAGTTTCAACCAGATGGAGAAAAAAGTAGGAGAGTTGGGTTACAGAGGTGCCCAGCTCCCCACAGCCATGTTAGGGTGTCTCAGCCATCTCCATCCAAAATTTGCTAATGCTATACATCTGCCTGGGATGGGGTTGTGTACTCACCTGTTTGTTTGCCTGTTGTTAAGGTCCCTATGAGAGTCCTAAGCTGCTTCTGAGGACATGTGCAGGAGATAATGGTTGGGTTTGCAGTCTGAACTTGGAGTCACTGTGGTGGGAAGCTGCTCACCATGGAGTGGCTGCAATGCTGGTGGCTTAGGAGTCCTTCATGCCAGGGACAGGCCTTTGGGTGTGCTCGGGGGTGAAGAGCACACAGAATTGTTGACTGTGACCAAATGGAGAGTCTTGTGTTCAAAAGAACAGTTGTCAGCTTCAAGTTCACATCCCTCAAAATGCTGATTCTCGTTGTTAAATAAATGAAGTTTAATCTGTTTGGTTTACACTGCATTTAGTTTTTTCTTTTTCCAGTTTGCTGTTGGACTTACTTCATCTCCAGATGTGCATGACCTCTCTCCTAGGTTTATTGAGACACTCAGTTTTCACCATGTGAAAAATCTTTGCTATCACTTCTAATTCTAATGCCAATTCTTTCTCCCTCAGTTCTTAACCACCACTGCTCAGACCAGCTGAGCTCCTACATCTCCCCTCCACAGATCCGGCCACATCTGCCCATTTCCACCCACCCAGGCTGCACTGGTTTGTCCAGGCGGGGTGCAACCACTCTCTAGCAGTGCAAAATGAAGCTGCCATTGGTAAATGGCTTCATAGACAGGGCCTTTGCTGATAAACCTCAGATATTTAGAGGGTTCTTGTGTCAATAGGAGCCAAGGTTGCTGGTTTGTACTTCCTCCCACACTACTGGGGGATGCAGAATTTCATTTTAGGGGCAGCTGGCAGGGCAAGGAGCGTCTCCCATGTTTCTGATTACAGGGTGGGAACTTCCCACCATGCTGGCAGATGAAATGCATGAGCACAGCTTGCTTCGGCTTGCACTCAGCAAGGCAAGACACACTGCCTGCCCCTCCCCAGATCCATCCAGCATTTGGGTTTCATCCACCCACCATATGAAGGAGGGGCATTTGACTGCAGGCTTTGTTTCAGTAGGTAAATGGGTTGCTGCAGGTTGGGAAATCCAGAAGTGGTGAGTCTGGAACAAACCCACAGAACCACAGGGGAGCAGAAAGGGGTAGTGGCTTCTCCACCCTTGCTAAAAAAGGGTGCTGTGGCAGAGTAGCAGTGGCACTGCGTCGCATGCCAGAGGCTATAACAGCCAGGGAGGGGAGGACATACTGCTCTCATGCATCCATATCCTTGGGATAATCCAGCTTCCCAGCATTACACAGCTCCAAGCACTGCCGCTGGAACTTGCCACCCTCCACTCCATTCCACTCCACCCACCCTCCCAAAGCTGGACACCTCAGTGCTGGAGCACACATCCAGAGAAACAGCAAAATAATATGTAAATATTATTCTAAACAGCAGGACTGGGAAGAACTAAAAGTTCCTGTGTTAAACCCTCCAAATTATTGCTAAATTAATCCATCAAAAATAGTAAGGCAATTGGGTCTCAGTTTTAGACTGGAATGCTGCTAGATGATCTTTAAGGTCCCTTCCAACTCTAACCATTCAGTGATTCTAGGATTCGAGGATATTCTGCAGGTCACACCAGGCTCAGTTGCATTAGAGACCTTTAAGGTCAGGGCAGTGCTGTGGTACATACTGTACACCATCAGTGTATTGGCATATGAAACCTCAAATGTTACATATAAAAATGTATTATTTCTTTTATTTCCGGGTGGTCAAAACTTCTTTAGTTGAGAAGAGTTTGAATTTGTTCATGTCCTGTTGCTCTTGTGTGAGCTGCCTTCCAATACCTAAAGGGGGCCTACAAGAAATTTGGAGAAAGACTTTTTACAACAGGTAGTGACAGGACAAGGGGAAATGGCTTTAAGCTGACAGAGGGTAGATTTAGGTGAAGTATTAGGAAAAAAATTCTTCACTGTGAGAGTGGTGAGGCACTGGAACAGGTTGCCCAGAGAAGCTGTGGCTGCCCCATTCCTGGCAGTGTTCAAGGCCAGGTTTGGACAGGGCTTTGAACAAGCTGGTCTAGTGGAAGGTGTCTCTGCCTGTGGCAAGGGGGTTGGAACTAGGTGAGCTTTAAGGTTCCAAACAAAAGCTACCAAAAACTGCTATAAGGTGGGAAAGTAAATTAAAGTAAACTAAAGCGAGGAAGGGAGGAAGGGAGGGAGGGAATCACCGAAATTCTGTCTTTATGGTGGAAGGAAGGGCAGGGTTTTGGGAGAAATGGACCCAGATGACAGACTGGGGTCCAGATTTCCAGATGGCAAGAGGTGTGCTCACCACAGACAAGAGGCAGACAGCATGCCCTTGAGTTCAGGGCAGCCGTGCACCTTTTCCCCAGCAGTGAACTTGGAAACAGCAGGATACACTCACAGAAGGGTTGGCTCAACTTTGGGAGGTAGATGTAATTCAGAGGACTTGGCTGCAACTGGGTCTTTATGGACAGTTTTACTCTGCATGGATGTTAAAATATCTGTATTACTTTATGTCATGAAATGACTTTGCCCTGACTGCAGTGATGTCTTTTCGTCTGTGCTCTCCAGCGCACTGTGTACCTGCAGTCAGCCAAGGCACTGCCCTGCCCTTCAGCAATGACTGCTTTTTTGTCCTGCGTGAACCAGTGCCCATATATTTATAGGGCACACAATTCTGTCCCCTCTTTTACAGCATGTTATTATGATGTACGCTGCCTGTATTGCTCCTCTTTTGTTCCTGCATGTTTCTCCTCACAACTTAGTAGTTATTCTTAGTCTCTGACCAACTAGTCATTTTTATAGGGTTATCAGGAAAGCGTAAAGATCCCTATTCTTCACTAGAATTGTATGCATTCAACCCCCTTCCCTCCCACAAATAGCCAGCGACCTTATGGCTATACCAAGGCAGTACAACTCCCCACCGACAGTTACTACTAATGTAATTTAACTCAGTGCTAATTGCAGTACCAATAACCTTAGCTGCCATATCAATTGCACTGTTACAAGGCTAAAATGAGGTGTGATTCTAGCACTAGGTGAAAGGGTGATACCAGCATCCCTAGCTAGCCCCAGCTGGAAAGAACAGAACTGAACAGTTCATCAGTGGTGTAAAAATCATCACATGCCCTGCTGCCCTTGTTTCAAACACCTTCATTGTTATATGGCAGCACTCCATAGGGTGCCTGTGCAAGGTAGAGGACAACATGCAGCTGCCACTTGCTAAGAAAATGTTAACTGTACTAAAATCAAACAGGTCATTGGAATGCGTAATACCCATTGTCACCTTTCCACTTTGTGTCTTATGAAGCTTAGGATGCATTTGGAGAAATAGTCAGAAACAAATTTCTGAGCAGCCAACCAATTTCACCTGACAGCTGCTGTATATAGCAATCTTTTCTGACCCACTCATCTGCTGTACCAGAGGTCCCTGCCGTTCTACAAATAGAGACTGTGGTAGATCTTTCCACTACTTTAGTATAATTCGTGGGAAGGTTGAGGTGTCAGACGCTAGCCCGGCTTTGGCATCTCTGCTAATAGCATGTTCTACACTGTCATTTAGTAGAATAGCAAACCCTAGGGAGTACAGGGAAATTCTACTGCCATATCCTGAAAGTAAATGGAAATATTGCTATGTCTGACCCATCTGTATCTTGAAGTGGTTTAGAAAAGCAACAGCAGCCCTTCATGAGCCCTGCAAACCAAAAAGCTGGCATGCCTCTTTGGCTTCTCAGAGTTTAATAAAGGTATATAATAGCATAGGCCATTCCGGACTGTTTCAATCTTCATTTTCAGTCTTAAAGATTGAACTCTTGCATGTTTAATTTAAAGATACTTGTCCCATGAGCAAAATCTGCTGCCAAACGCATTAGTGTGTTTTCAAAGGACAGTCCTCAAATATGAATGAGCCAAGCCCCTATGATCATTTTAATTGCTCCAGCAGTGCTTGCAGCTAAAAGTAAAGCTGCCACCTTTCATGGCAGACCAGACCTTTTCCCCTACCCCACAATATTTGTTTGCGTTCCTGACATTTAACAAAAATGGTTGTCAGTCTTGCTCAGCCTGGGAGATTGATATAAATTCATGATCACAGCAGTTAACTTGATTCTGTCAAAACTGGTGTATAGGCTGTAAGATATTGCCCCATGGAGAGAAGAAAAATATTCTTTCACAGTGGTAAGTGGTTTTGAATAAGTAAAAGTTTGTTGATGCCAAAACACAGGAATTTCTTAGTTTCAGCTCTGATATGCTGATTGGGGTTGAAAAACTCCAATTGAAACGAGATCAAAGATTTTGATTGGGATCTCTTTGCAAGTCTCACACATGCACACGCACACACTGGTGCACACACACTGATGCACACACATGCCATTGTGTACACATCTAGCTGCCAGAATCAAAATGGGCATTTCAACATCATTCTGCTTTCATGTAGTCTGGAGTTTTGGTCCAAAACCTTACAGCCTCCCTGCAGCCCTAGGGACAATGCCATGTAACAGCATGAAAAGGGGCACAGGCAAACCATTCCCTTCCTCTGGTGGCTTTTCAAATATTAAGGGCTGAAAGACTAAGGCAGGCTGCGTGTCCCAAGGCCCTGTATTTTGGTCTGGGCTTTGAACCTTTTTCTCTTTATAAAGCAAATTCGTCTTAATGCAGTTCACAATCAGACAAGTAAGGGATGTGGAACCAGAATCCTCTTGTCCTGAAGATCCCCAGGCTGAGTATTGCTGCCATTTGGCCAAGCAATGGACACTCATCAGGGAGCTTGGTTTTGGTGTAGAGGTGAGTGACATGGATTGTTGAATATGATCTTAAAGTACCAGTAATTAGCACATTAACAAAACATGTATCACGCTGTAGGACCAGTCTGTATGTGGACAGTTGTTGATACTTATCCAAAGCCATCTTTGTGGAGAGAAGACCTACTCATCACACCTCTATGTCTTGTGCAACCATTATGGTCTTGATACCACTGCACAAAGTAGGAGTCAGCTGAGAAGATATCCTTCCCCTGTTGCCACCAGCAGCACTGGGAAACGAGCCTATCTCAGGGACTAATGGTGAGGGTTTTAAAAACATGTTGGCTGGAGGCTGCGCAGGAACTGGTCAACATTTACTGTTTCCTCTTCCAATGAGTTGATGCTTTGCTTCCAGTGAGTCTCTGGCTCCTCTTCTTGGCATTAGGCTGGCAGGACAAGCTGAAGTCTTGGAGAGCTGAACCTGCCATGCTGTTTTCAACACATTGTCCTAGTATCTAAAGGATGACCAAATATGAATAGAAGTTTAAAGGTTTTGCAGGAAAATATAGCCCTGAACACTGTTAGACTTCAGTTTCACCTACATGCTCTCCATGGATAAATTACTGGGGTTTTGAGTCAAGCTGGATCAAATCAGACGTCAGGGGCTAAATTTAAAATTATTGCAAAAGCACTTTACAAAGCAGATGTCAGTGTTTCCATGAACAGCTGAATTACGGCTCTGCACACTGGCCCACAAATACATGCAGGGTATCCCTACTCATAGATTTGATAACTTCTTTTGTCAACAATGCATGTAGCTTAAGAACATCTCTTCACATACACATCTTTAAAAGTACAAGGACAAAAAAACATAGTCTTATTGCTATCCATTGAGAAATCATTAAGGGGTCTTATAACTAGTTAATTCTTTGTGCTTATCTGTGCTTTGAATATTCAAATCGTCTGTAAAATGCAGCGGAAGTGTCTCAAGCATGGCTACATCTCTATTAAAAAGCCAAATGGCAAAAAGCAGCTCATTTCACAGAAGACACCAAACAACCCTGAAAACAATGTTCTGTCATTTTAGGTCATGACTAAGTTCAGACTTGCAGTGTAGGGGTGACAACTCAGACTCAGTATTTCCACCTGCAGCAATCCAGTCTGTTGCAGCTTTGAATACATAAAAGCATGATCAGGAGTTATATGACAGTATGAAATTTCAAGGCATCTGCACTAATTCAGAATAAGACTGTGCACTCCATAAATTTATAACTGATGAGCTTATTATTAAGTACCATGCCTCCTGTGAGCAACTCCATCCAGTGTGTGGGAATAGAATATAGTAAGAGAAAAAAATGCTAAAAGGTAAAAATAATAAGGTTTGCTTGCTGTTGGTCTTTCTAATTCCAACAACAAAAGCAATTAAAGTGCATCAATCAGGTCTTTTTTCTGTGATAGGGATGTTCTCCAGTGTTTTTAACAGCTTGCAAATTCCTATGACTATAATCAGCTTGATCCCACTGTGCTCCCTGTCAGATACCACAATGGCTATAATCTGGCACCTGCTTGGTACAAAGCTTGGAAGTGAGGCTGGGTGCCCACAGAATAAAAATTAAGCATGTTCACTGGAGAGGGGGAGGATCAGAGAGAATTTAGGAACACTGGTGACAGCCTTTTTTCTTCTCTCTCAGCAAGAGAATCCTGACTACGACAGGTCAGAAAATGGTTCTATTGTTCTGCCTTAAACCTCCCTCTTCCAGATGCAGAATATCACTTCCAGAAGCATCCAGCATGGGGATGCATTCCAAATAAAATCAGCTACCTCCATCTGTTTCTTCTGGACTACCCAGCTTGGCCCATTGTCAGATTGTTTAGAAAGCATCATTTTCTTGCCTTGACCATTTTGAACATCATCTTCCTTGTGCCTTATGTAGGTACATCGCCTAGAAAAGCAGTGAGTTTAGATAACCTAAGCTTCTTTTGTCCTTCCAAATTCCCTGGTTTTCCTCAGTGCAGAATTCAGTAGATCCCATTGACCTGGAACTGCCTCAAGACATAGAAAACCTGCCCCAGATCCTGATAATTCTCCCCAGTAAACTACTGCCGTGTCTCTGGTAGAGATATTTTTGCAACACTATAAAAATCCTTCATCAGTTTAGTAAACTAAAAGGATCTATATTAAAACCTCATTAATACAAATAACCATTTTCTCATGGTCTGTGTTGTCTTTGAAATTCTCCATTAGAACCGTAAACTGTTAAATAGCAATCATCTACGTTGCGGCCTAGCTAGACATAAACAGACCCATGCATTGGATTCACTCCTAACACAGCATACAAGCACTGATTCATGAAAACTGAGATGAAAAGAAGGAGATTTGTAACACTAAATAATTGGCATATTTCTTCAAGTGCTGTTACTGCCAGTTTGCAAGACACAGAGATACTAAACAGCTTGGCCACTCCTGTCCACCTGGGAAGTGCCTAAAGTGCTATGGGCTCTCTTGGAAAAAGATAATAATAATAATGAGGAGAATTGACAGCTTCACAGTCAGAGATGCTATGAGAAGTCAAGAATTACCGGCTCCCAATGGTGGGCATGGCTCACCTCCCTTTTAACAGAGCCCTGAATTGTCAGGGTCTTAAAAAAAGTGGAACAGCCCAGATTGATTGTACCAAACTAAAAAAGGGAAGAAGAATGGGGTTTATCTGTAGGTCAGATCCCACACTTGCCTTTCATACAGGATACTTGGTGTGTGAGCTGCCACTGCCCTGCATTTCATCCTCCTGGACTGGAGACAGTAGTTGGTCAAGAGTAAAGTTTTCCTTCT
>NW_009940063.1:25101-29563 GCF_000696875.1 Nestor notabilis
GCAGGTCCAAAAGTCTGCCAGGACTGCAAATCAGAGGGAGAGGCAACTTGTCACAGCACACAGCACATCTGCATCTTGGGAACACTTTCCAGTTAAGGTGGCATTCCTCTCATCTCCACTTACTTACCCACCCAAAAATGAGGAGTATTGACCATGTTAGCAGGCTAGGTTCCTTTTAAAGTCAATGAAGACAAAAGTTCATATTCACTCAAATCCAATCCAACACCATCCTGAAGGATATATGGATGGGTATAAGTACAGCTGTTCAGGTTGCAGGAGCAAGTCTATTCTACCTGTTTCTTGACACCAGGATATGAATTTATCATCAGTCACAGTGAGAGTAGAAACAGAGATAGCATCTGCTAAAAACTACCCAAGCATGAATATCAACATACAGAAATTTCAGTGCTGCAGATTTCAATCTTATTCACATACTATGATTGATAATGGAAAAACTTCTTACCACTAAAAAGGGTATTATTATGACAAAGCTTTAAAAGATACAGACAGGTGTAGTGAACAGTGAACTAACATTGAATTGAGAGTCAATCCACAGGAAAATATGGAAATTACTGAAATCCTGTCTGTGGTCACAATTCAAAGCAGTTTGCGCATGTCTTTCTGGAAAAGCATTTCCATGACTCTAATAAATGCTCTATTTTTTTACAATATCCTTTCTAATTACAATGAAACAGTATCAAAGGTTGTGCAGATTCAATCTAATGCTATCTAGCAGGCAGTGGAATAAATACCAGAGGAAGCAGCAGCTTCATTTAAGCTAGGCTGAATAAAGTATGAAAGTATGTGTTCCTGTGTGTGTTTGGAGCTCTGGCCTTTCCAGCTTTGCCTTCCCCAGCACAACTGGCAGCCTGCAGCTGTGGTGCCTCAGTGCAGGCAAAAAGCAGCTCCGAGGAGAGCCAGTAAATCCCAGCCCAGCTTCAGGCTGGTCTGCGACTGTCAAAAGCGAAGGGCTGTCAAAAGTCAGGGTTGTGCCTGGATCTTCAGCACCCCACAGAGGCACATGGATCCAGGAAGGCCAGTACCCACTCTGCTGCAACTCAGTAGATGATTCCTTCTGGTTCCAGCAGCAAATACTTCTTCATGGACAGGGGGATGGAGAGCAAGGGAACACTTCGGTGGCACCTTTCTGACAGTATTGCCCGAATAGCACATCTGCATAAATGCATGAGCGACCGTGGTGAATTGCTGCACACAGTGAACAGAGAGTCATAGAAATCCTTGTGCCGCTGTAAAAGAACACAAGCATGTTTTAGGGCAATAATGCTGTTTTCCTTCCCTCCCTTTCCCCTGCCCATATGCAGCCCTTGACAGAACAAGGTTAAAAGCACAACCATCCTGTGCCTTGGAGGCACATCAAGCACAAGGGACTTGGTTTAGAAAAAACCTGCACAAAATTCTTATGCTTGCCTCAAAGATTTAAGTTAAGTGTTAAGTGTTAAGTTAAAGTGTTAAGCTAAAGACCGCAGTGAAATCTTTAGGTTTGGTACATCTTATATCCACCAGTTGGAGATGGGGGTTCCTGTGTGCTGTTAGTTCTGGCCTGAACTCTCAGGGTCAGTGCATGTGGATGAGTTAATCCTCTAAACCTCACTGCGGGCAGCGAGGCAGCGTAATGCCAGTGTTACCAATGAGTTCTCTGGAGCTGTGAATGGCAAAGTACATTTGGTGTTACTCATTGCCCCAGCAGCCTTTTAGAGTAAATAAAATTGTACTCCCACAAGGAGAAAAGTGCAGATGCTTGCAAATGATGTTGAAACAAAAGCAGCAAACAGTAAATACATGTGACTATGTGTAACTTGATCATATTCTATAATCTTACTACTTGACAGATCTGGTTACACATATTTTCTGATACCCTTTATAAATGGAAAAGTATGAATTTGTGTCAACAAAAAGTTTTCTTCAATTTCATGTCAAATTCAGCAAATAACTTTGACAACTAAAATGAAAATCTCAACAAAGAAATAGAGCAACTGTGGACTTTTCCAAATAGGAATGTTCCAATATTTCAGATTAGTTTTTTTTATTTGAAGACAAATTCTTCTTCTTGTTGTTGTAATTAAGGTGAAAACAAGACATTTCACTTTTAATTTTGTGTTCCCACGACTGATTTCTTTTTCCTTCTCTTCTTTTAAAAAAAATAATAATAATTCTGACCCCCAAAGTCTCATAGTTCTTCTCGCTACGTAAGTCTGCATTATAATATGGATGGAGTTCCCTAAACATTACTGGTGATGTATAGCAGGTATTGGTGCACTTAACTTCAGCACTGATTTGAAAATTTTGAAAAACCCAGTATTAATTAAAAACTAGGTTTAAGCTGGAATATTGGCACTATGAGGATTTCTGAATTAAAGGGATAATTGTGTCAAAGCATGCAGTTTGTCCCACAATTTTGCCTTTTGACAACATCTTTTCCTCTTTGATCTCTTACTTTTCATTTAAATTCTCCCTCGTATTTGCAGCTAACCAGTCCTGCTTACAAAACCCAACCCATTCAACAGAACCTAAAGATACATGGTCATGCCTGTGTAACATGGTACTTCTAAAGTATTTTCTGATTTAAAAAAATATAAATATACAGACCAGAAGAAAGACCAATGACAGCCAGAATCTTTGCACTTGCTGAGTGCAGGACAGGTGAGCTCCTGCAGCACTCCTGACAGTGGCTTCCATAGAATAATGTCCCAATGAAAATGTCTCAAAAATACATCATTTGTGAGTGAGTGATACGCTTTTGTCAAGTGAGTGATATTAAATGAGGAAGTCCTGAATCCTCTGCGATGCTCTTCTCTTTCAAAGGCATTCTCGCTTTTCTGTGGCGGGATATGGAGAATGCAAATAATGAGCTTGGATTTTACTTCGTTAACTCATTAAGAGCTTACCTCAAAGACGTCGTTAGGTATGGCTGCTTTCCACTTCGATGTTGATTTGATATGTTCATAAGTATTGACAACAACCTCCACAGCTCTGGGGTTGGAATGACAGGCTTGTAGCACCTGCAGGCAGGGTGGAGAGAGACTGTGAGTACCACCAAGGAGCTGGGCCTAGCCTGGATGCTTGGCACTGTGCAGTGGCATACTGAGGCAGACACTGCCAAAGAATTACAAGCAGTTAAGGCTGGAGATGCAAAAGACACAAGCCCTCTCTACACTAAATGCAAGTACAGCAAGAAACCCCAGGTTGGCCCTCAATGGAGCTGTACACAACCCGGTTTAACACCATAGAGAAGTATTGGCTTAGCTCTCCGGAGCAGCATAGTTTGCTGACAGCGTGTGCTTTATCACCCAGATCTGGAGATAACTTGTTCATATCTGGGTTGAGAGACTCAACACCAGGCAAAGCCATGCACTAAGTCCTTGCTTCAGGTCGTGCAGCACAGGAACAGAAAAAAAATCCCATCATATGAATTAAAAATACATATTTTACAGATAGGCAAATGATGGTTTGGAAGGGACACCCACTCTGTACAACAGGAGAAAGGTGGCAGCAGGAAGAGGATGCCCTCAACCTGGTTCTCAGACAAGCTCTAGGGAACTAAGTGCTGCTCTGTTACAGATGGGGCAGCTCATACTGCATTTAAGAGGGCACAACCAGAAGTCTGGTGTTTTACTTAAAGGTTTCGGGTTGCTCAGCTTGTTAAAACTTTACATATGCAGTGGAGGAGCTGCAAGATGTTGCTCAGGGCACTGGAAAATAGATAATAAGTCCTGACTAGGGCAAGCTTACTTAGTTGTCTTGTTATCAGACTGTCAGATACTTCTGTCAGTGCCTTCGGCTTTGCAGATGTTTAGAAATTCTCTGGGAGGAATCCTGAAGTTTATTTTACTTTTTTTCATCTTTTCCATCAACTATGAACCCAGGCCCAGCATTTTCCCTTAGTTTCTGATATTTCTTGGGAATAAGCCAAAGCTTTACTGAAATCCATTTGATTTTGAATAGATTTGAATAGATTTTTAAAGGTCAGAAGTGACAAACTGAATCAGCTAGTTCGATCTCCAGTCTTCGGTAGATGCCATGAAATATGTATTTTATATAACCCAGTTAAGCTTGTGTGGAGCCAGATTTGACAAAGGCATGTAGGTTTTCTGAAATGAGAAGGTGAATCAACTCTAAAAAATTAGGATCGAACTGGCATTTAGAGTTTGGGATTTCAGGTTGGTTAAGAATAAAAATGGGATCTGTATCTTGTTTCTGGCATTAACAACTATAATTTCACATCAGTTAAATGATACCACTCTTACAACAGGTTGGCTCACAAGGTTTTGAGCATTCTGGGCCCCCAGTTTACAGGACTCCAGCAAATCCAGATAGCACCAAACACTGAAGTTTGGATCTCATCACATTCCTGTTCAAGATACCATCTCTCTCCACACCCCTACTGTTTCAAAGCCATCCTTAACCTTGTGGAATTGCAGAGGATATATCCTAGCTGCTCCGT
>NW_009940063.1:29594-30559 GCF_000696875.1 Nestor notabilis
TGGTAGCAGATGTCAGGTTGGGCAGCTGGCCGCACAGATGTCACTTTTATGATATACTGTAGGGGTGCACAGCCATTGACATCCATGATGTTTGCTTCTGCTCCTGCCTCCAGCAGCATATGCAGCAGGACGTGATCACAGTTCCAGGCAGCTTTGTGGAGCGGTGATTTGAAATCCTCATCGCGAGTGTTCACTTCAGCTTTATAGTCTAAGAGCATCCGACAGATGAGATGATGATCCGGGCTGTATATCTGATCCTTATAGTGGAGGGCCCAATAGGCGGCACAGGCCAGGGGGGTCTCCATGTAGGCATTGAGAGCATCAATTTGTGCTCCTTGTTCCATGTAAAGGGCCACAAGCTCTGGGACACCCAAACGTGCAACAATGTGCAGTGGAGTCTCCTCATCTTGGTTGTTTGTTTTTATGTTCACATTTGCTCCTGCCAAGGAAAGATGATGGGAAAAAATGAAGGCATTGAAATCCTAGTATGGCCGTCTCTCTGCTTGAGCCCTGCTACCCAAGGAGAAGGTGAGGGTGGGCAACTGGCAGGAAAGACACGCATGGAAATGCATATAACTAGGGACATGGATTCTGCATTTCTTAAGCCTCCAGGAAAACATTAACTTCAGGTTCTTGGATCCAGCTTCACATGTGATAGCTTGGTCCCAAGCTGGCAGAAGACCTTACTAGAAAACTCTATTTTGGAGCTGCATGCAGGTCCAAATCTCTGCGCAAATTGTTTATTTCCCCTACAAATTAAGAACTAAAGGAAAAAGGAGACCTCTACTCCTGCTCCAGAGCTCTGTTCTATACCGTGAGCACACTTCCTGCAGCACCTCAGTAACTGCACACCTGGAACAAAGGACATTTTATGGCAGACCCGTAGATGATGTAAAAACCCCATTGCCGAGGTCCTCATCTTTGGTCTGGCTCCTGTTTGCCAGCGGCTCGCGGGGGGCACTGGT
>NW_009940063.1:30632-32594 GCF_000696875.1 Nestor notabilis
AGCCTCTGCCGTCGCTCCCAGCTGTCTGCCGCGGGCCTAAAGAAACGCAAATCACTGCAGGAACTGTCAGAGAATCACAGAGCGGTTTGGGTTGGAAGGAAACTTAAAGATCATCTAGACCCACCCCCCGTGCCATGGGCAGGGACACCTTCCACTAGACCAGGTTGCTGAAAGCCCCGTCCAACCTGGCCTTGAGCACTGCCAGGGATGGGACATCCCAGCTGTCTGCCGCGGGCCTAAAGAAACGCAAATCACTGCAGGAACTGTCAGAGAATCACAGAGCGGTTTGGGTTGGAAGGAAACTTAAAGATCATCTAGACCCACCCCCCGTGCCATGGGCAGGGACACCTTCCACTAGACCAGGTTGCTGAAAGCCCCGTCCAACCTGGCCTTGAGCACTGCCAGGGATGGGACATCCTGTAACACTGAACAGGGCTTATTAGGAAAGAGGGAAAGCTGTTGAGAGCCCATTCCCCAGGGCAAAGCAGGACTATCGGCAGTGTAGAGCAGCAGGAGGGCTAGAAGGCTGGAGCGGGGTGAGTGGATTCTTCCCAGGTGGAGGGTGCTGAAGGTGACAAGGCAGACGAGAGCTCCTTCAACTTGTCGCCCTGGCAAACTGTCAACAGTGTACTTATGCAAAAGCAAGTGCACACTGTGTGGCCAGCCCTCTTCTCTCCAGGCTCATGAAACCCCTTACGTACCCAAACTTATACTAACACTAAGGACTAGGAGGAAGGAAGAGGAGTCAGAAATTACATTTGGGCTGGAAAACCTGAGTGCTAATGGTGTTAAACCATGTTGAGTGTTAAGTCATGTTAGATGTCCATGAGCGTATTGGCAATACATGTTTTGAGATGTTAAATGAACATGAGATCAGCTTTGCTTGGCTGGGAGTTGCCCAAACCAGAAGTGGTCAAACTGCATTTACCTGAATTGACCCAGTGTGACACCACAGAGTGGACGTGGCAGGATGGGACATGTGTCTCGGAGACTTTGGTGCAGGGACATTAACCAAATTGGCTGTTGGGTGGTGCTGCCATGTGAATGTGCACTCTGCCACATTGTGCTCCAGACCTTTCCCCTTTTGTTTGGAGTCTCTATATGTAACTCTTATGGAAATTCAAGTTTACTGAGAGCTTTGGGATGAAGGGTGGCTTGTAAAGTATTATTATTATGTTGCTTATGGGTGGGTAGAGAAAGCCTATAGAATACATCCTTTCATTTGCATTCATAATATGCTACAATTTATAAGAGTACATTTGACTTTTAAGCTTTTCCATGGTAGAAAATTCAACTCCTGCTGTCAGCACTGTTTGCTTTGGGCAGGATACAACTTGGCAGCATTTATTTTCCTTTCTACCAAACAAAATAGTATGTATCTTTCCAGGAGAAGAAAAGTGTTGTGGTTATTCATTTGGGACTGCAGATTGACTTGCCCACAAAGCATACTTTGAGGCTCTGCATCTCAGGAAAAGCCTTCAATAACAACACTTGTAGCAAAAAAAACCCCAAACAAAACCATTTGTATTTGCCAAGGCACAGTGTGATAAATAGGGAAATCTCTCTGTTTGTAACTCAAGACTTGAACTGCCTGACTTTGCTGTACCTTTTATGACTGTCTTTTACTATGTCCTGAGTCAGCATCCTTGTGTTAAGGAAATAGTGTGAGACGCCAATGTTTTTATCAAGGAGTTACATGTATTCGCAGCTTCATTTGTTTTGGATGACCAGCAGTGCAACATATCTTACTTGGGAGAACAAAAATCTTATATATATTAGCCTTTTTTGTTTTTTTCTGTAATCCCTGCACAGATGGAGGAGTTTGGCTGCAAGCAAATGAAAAGACAGTATGAAAAACTGCATCCAGTTTTTCAAGGCTGGGTCTCAAAAAACCCAAGTTGTTGGAATAATTTTACTGAAATTGTGTATATTATATATTATATATATAAGTATATATATAAT
>NW_009940064.1:0-4414 GCF_000696875.1 Nestor notabilis
GGCTTGGACAGGCAGTTTTCAGGGGTCTGGCCCTAGACAATCCCAGGGGCTGGGGCAAAGAGCCCTCCCCTCCACCCCGGCGCAGGAAGAGAGAATGGAAACGGGATGCTTACAGGTACCTGACTGGACAGGGCAAAGGTGCTGGCTGGGGTCTTCTTCTTGCTGTTGCTGTTGTTGGTGTTTCCCCCACCAGAGCTCATAGTGCTGCCACCCGACATCTTCCTTTTCCGGCGCTTGCTTGGCTGCTGCCGTGCTGGCTCCGCTGGTGGAGGAGGGAGACATGGTCAATCCTAATAGGAAGGAGTCAGTGCCCTCCAGCCCCTTCTCTGAAAACCCCCTTCTCTGCAAGGACAACATGCCTCCTGGAGCAGCATCACCACCCTCCCCCTGCTGTAGGTTCACTGTCCCCCCAGGGCAGGGGACAGGAGGGGCAGCCGCCCCCCCCAGCCTCACAAGACGAGGCCAGGGATGGGCTTAGGGGCTGGGAAAAGCCGGTGCTGAGGACAGGGCCTGATGAGACAGCCGTGGAGACCCACAGGCAGCAGGGCAGGCAGTGAGAGACTCACCAGGCGGAGCAACCATCCGCTGCCACTTCTGGAAGAGGCAAGTCTTGAGGCAGTCTCGGGGACTGAGGCTGTAGGTCTTGTGCCGTGACATGAGCTCCTGCATTGGTTCTAGGATTACACAGAGCTGTAAGAAGCAGACAGACAGGGGGTTAGATCGCGATGCTCCAGACCCCAGCAAAAGCACCTCTGCTGGGCAGCTGCCTGTTGTACACTGACCCAAGCTTCCTGTGCCCCACAGCTCTCTGCAGCCTATCTGCACAGTCCCTCCTGTAGAGCCTGCCCTGCTGCCCCCCCCACATGCCAGGGCAGCCAGGCATTGGGCAGCTGAAAGGTGGCCTCCCTAGGGCCACCCCAAACCAGGAGCAGGCCTGCATCCCTCCCTCTTTTCTGCACACTTACTCGGAGGTAGTTGAGTGTGGAGTTTGAGAGCCCGCAGCGGGTGATGTTCTTGGATAACTGGTCCAGCATCTGGGGGTCCTGTGCCTAGGAGTGAGAGATACAGACAGCTCAGCTGCATCCGGGCTGGGGACGGCCCTCCCATGCCCCAGCCTCCAATGCGGGTCAGGCCTCAGGTCCCCCCCGCCTGCACTGCATGAAGAGGAGCTCAGCAGCCCCGTATCACCTATGCCCCAGGGGAGCTTCCAGAGTGGTACTCACATGCATGGCAAGGATGCTGCGAGGGATGAGCTCTCGATGCTGGCGGATGCTGAAATGCCATGTCTTTATTCTCATCATGTCATCGAACATGAACTCCAGGTAGAGCCGCCCCTCCACACACACCTGGGCAGAGCAGAGCGTGGGGTCAGGCACAGGCTGCTCCCACTTCCCCCAGCCCATATCCCCTGGGAACCCACTGCTGCACACTGGGACACCCGCCTGCCATGAGACCTGGCACAAACCAAATCCCAGAGCCCACACAAGACTGTGACCACGAGGGCACACTGGACCGAGCCATGAGGGGCAGGAGAAGCCACGGGCACAGCCAGTACCTGGGTGAACATGGGCTTGCCGTGCTGTGTGACCATGGTGCACTGGTCACAGTCTAGCGAGACGAAGTTGTTGTGGAAGGACTCCTTGGGGTGCTTGAGCACGTAGTAGAGCTCTGTGGCCCCCCCTTCAAAGATGCTGCGGAAGTAACGGGGAATCAGAGTCCGGCCAATTGCTGGAGTGGGAGAAGGAGGAAAATCTGGTCAGTAAACCTGGCTCATGCAGATGTGCCTTTGGGCTGGACATGTAACATCCCCCCGTGCCTGACAGCTGAAGGTGAGTTCCGACACCCTGTCTACATCCCCCTGCACAGCACAACCTCCCTGTCTCCTCCCAGAGGGGCAATAATGCCCTGGGGAACGAGGGCTCAGCCTGGTACTCACTGTATCTCTTTGGTCCATCCTCCAAGCAGAAAGTGATTGTTAACATGGCATCATCTTCAAAGAACTCCGTGGTGAAGGCATCCCACCACAGATTGTCACATTCCTGGGGACGGCAGATAGATGCTAGGTTATGGGGAGGAGAGACAGACAGACACAGCTCCTGGATGCCTGGCACAGCAGCTACATGCTCAGCCCCTGGAAGGCTGCACTCCTGGCTGAACACTTGGGGATGAGCCCTGTCCTATGGCCAAGTAAAGGGATAAGGCACTCGGGGACCTGCATAGAATTATAGAATAGTTAGGGTTGGAAAGGACCTTAAGATCATCTAGTTCCAACCCCCCTGCCATGAGCAGGGACACCACACACTAAACTGTATTGCCCAAGGCTCTGTCCAGCCTGGCCTTGAACACCTCCAGGGTTGGAGCATTCACAACTTCCTTGGGCAAGCTATTCCAGTGCCTCACCACCCTCACTGTGAAGAACTTCTTCCTTATATCTAACCTAAAGTTCCCCTGTTTTAGTTTAAATCCATTACCCCTTGTCCTACCACTACAGTCCCTAATGAAGAGTCCCTCCCCAGCATCCTTATAGGCCCCCTTCAGATACTGGAAGGCTGCTATGAGGTCTCCAGGCAGCCTTCTCTTCTCCAGGCTGAACAGCCCCAACTTTCTCAGCCTGTCTTCATATGGGAGGTGCTCCAGTCCTCTTATCATCCTCGTGGCCTTCCTCTGGACTTGCTCCAGCAGCTCCATGTCCTTTTTATGTTGAGGACACCAGAACTGGACACAATACTGCAAGTGAGGCCTCACAAGAGCAGAGTAGAGGGGCAGGATCACCTCCTTTGACCTGCTGGTCATGCTTCTTTTGATACAGCCCAGGATACGGTTGGCTTTCTGGGCTGCAAGCGCACACTGCCTGCTCATGTCCTTCTCCGCAGGGCTGCTTTGAATCTCTTCTCCACCTGCATGGCAGGGCAGGACTGCACTGCCAAGGGGATTTCTCCTAGAGCCAAGGCAGCTTGCAAAGGCAGGCAGCACACAGGACCCCATCCCCAAAACCTGGGATGCATCCTCCCACCCCTGGTCACCCCTCACTGCCCAGCTCCTCACCTCTGTCCAGTTCTGCAGCCGCTTGTTGAGCTCAAATATCCTGTAGTCAGTCTGGTTCCCATACGGCGTGTGCCTCCTGCCCAGACAGCAGTGCAAGCAGTCAGGGGGGGAGGCAGCCACAGGGTGGGGAAGGGTCCTGAGCACATGGTGGAGGGACACACAGCCTCTCCAGGGCTGGGCAGAGTCAGAGCATCCCCCCTCCCAAACCCCAGCCAGCACTGTGCTGGCCCTCCAAGGCATCCCCACCATGGGCACAAGCTCCCCTCCCAGAAGAATCCCTGCCAGCCCTCTGTGCTTACCCAATCCCAGGCTCCAGGTACGTCGGTGGGTACATGGGAGTAGGACTGAGAGGAGAAAGAGATGCAGGCAGGTCAGTGCTGGTGGGGAACTCCCTCCTTGCCTACCACAGCTCCTCATTCCCTGCCTATAGCAGCAGGCATGGGGCTCACTGGAGGCGAGACCCCACACATGGTGCAGGCTGTACCCTGGCTGCTGACTCAGACAGCCCCACGGGGAGACCTGCACCCCTGAATCTGGGCTCTGCTCCTGCACTAGTTGCTGTTCCACCGCTCCTGGTACAAGGCCTGTGGCTCTCCAGGGACATGCCCAGCTCTTCTGCAGCTGGGGCTGATGCCAGGCAGGACAGAGGTTGGAGAAGGGGCTGTTTTGGCAGGAACTGAAAGTGCTCCCTGTCCTGCATCATGCCAGGGGCTTGGCCCAACAGGGGGCTTGGTCCCACAGGTATCAGGGACCTTGGGGCTCCCTTCATCCCAAATATTACCATTTCTCCACCCAGTCCCACCTGTGCCCACTCCAATCCTCTCCCTCCGCTTGTGCTGCCTCATGTGCTGCAGTCTCTGTACACTGCTGGGGAGCATGACAGAGACACCCTGAGGTGCAGACTGCACAGCACAACCAGCCTTGCAGACCCCTCCCCAGGCCCCAGCTCACCCCACATCTCGATCCAGCATGGTGCCCGGGTGGAAGGGGGGGAAGGCGTTGCCGTTCGGGGGCTCCTTTGGCGAGTACAGCTTGAACGACTTAGAGGAACAGCCTGGAGAGAAAGAGGGGACATGGGTCAGCCAGGGGCACCCTGCGAGGAAACACCCTGCTGCGAGAAGAAGGAAGGATGCAGGACCAGCCAAGCCTCCACCAGCATAGCCTCATCCCTCCTCTGCTCCTCCTTGATACCAGCCCAGTTCCTTCACCCCACACACAGGTCCAGGTCTTGCCTATGCAGGATTGGACCCACAGGGTCAGGACTGAGCTCTCGGGATCAGCAGCCAGCGGGGTCCAGCACCATCCCAGGGATCTCCCAATGGTGCTCAGAGTTTGCCAGTTCTTAGGTGGCCAGGCTTTGGGGATGGTG
>NW_009940065.1:0-2985 GCF_000696875.1 Nestor notabilis
CCTGTCCCCGGGAGCTGCTCTCCCCCTCGGACCTCTCCGTGGTTATCTCCGCGTCCCCGCGCTGCAGGCCCCTCACACCTCTCCCCTCAGACACCCTTGCCTTACCGTTCAAACACCCCCTTCTCCTCGTCAGTAGTCCTCCCTCTGCCCTCAGGCACCCTCTTCCGCACCCTGGGGCAGCACGGGGCTCCCTGGAAACATTTTCCCCAGTCCTGGGTGACCCAAAGGCCACCTTGCTTGGGTAGACTTCTGGACTGCTCCAGGTCGCAGTGTCCCAGCGTCACTGGGCAATGCTTTTTGGGCACAGGTGTAACATAAACGTCTCTGACAGCTTTTACGTAGCCATGGCGCCAAAATCGCTGCGGTTGACTACCAAATGTCACAGGGGAACCACAAGAAGTCCCTGAACAATACTGCACCCTGCCATTATTCACCTCTTTTCTATCTCAAACTGCTTCTCATGGAGCAAGCCTGGGGTGTACAAGAGCAGAGCAGTTTGCTTCAACATGTCACACCAGGGACCCAAAACACATTACAATTTCATTATTTATGCCATCCAGGCTTCTTCAAGCTGCCTATCCACCATCTTCAGGTACATGGCAAAGGGGTTCAGGTACCCAACCCAGAGATAACCACCACTGTCATTAACAAATATTTTAACCAGCATTTCTGCCCTCCTAACTTAACAGCCTGACCTTTTTTATAAGCAACGTGTCAAAATGGCTTCTAATATTTCAACACAAAGGTTTGGTTTGTGAGCATTTTTTAATGCAGCTGGCTAGGGCAAGCAGTCAGCTAAGAAAGGACCCACCCCCAAAGTGAGGATATAGGCAAACTGCTGAGGTTAAAAAAAAATACAATAAAATTATTTCAAACGTTGGCAAGTCCTTCACCTGACCCTTGCCCTGAACCACCTCACCTTGTGTGAGTGTGGTTAAAAACTCAACATCCTCCCATTGAAGCACAGAGGGTGCGCAGTGCCTCACAAAAGATGTCTGCCAGCTCATCTGACACCAGACAGCTACCTGTTATGTTTTTGGGGTTTGGGGATTGTCCTCTGGGAATCCCTACCTCCTATTCCCAAACCAGAAACAATGCTCTTAATTTTGAGGTTTGTCTTGGTCAGTTTATATGTTCCAGGGGAAAGACAGGCAGCAGCACCCAAAATGCTTCAAAATACAATGTATTTGTATCAAACAAGGACCACACATTCCGCTGTAGCCTTAGCCACATCCAAGTGCTTTGTCTTTATGGCAAAAATTACAATCCCAGGGTGTAATTTCACATGAAAATCTACCTCTGTTTAGGTCAATAAAAAGCCAGCTGGATTTGGATAAGGGACAGGACAGGCAGGACAACCCTCAGAGATTCCCTCCTGCCCCAAGGGGATTCTGCGAGGCCTGGTAACCCCACAAAGCTGCAGGTAGGCCAGAGGAAAACACGCACAATCCCACACAACATTAAGTTTCTGTGAGGCTCCTAAGGGGTTTCAGCTATAATGCCTAATATGGCAAATGACAGTCATCTGCTTGTCTCACACTTTTAAATGCTGAAATTGTATCTTCTACTTTTCTGGCTCTGTCCTTCAGACCAAGTCAGAATGCCAGGTCATTGCATTTATAAGCAAATTAAAATTACACAATTGGTTTTAGGACACTTTTAAAATCAAGTGTTTCAACTAGGCAGGGAAGGCGTAATTAAAAAGCATTTCATGACGTTTGCAATTTTCCTTTTAGCTGTATTCGTAAAAGCATGCATGAAATGAGTCTTGGCACACTTTTTAACAGATGCTGTCAGACTAAGTTGGCCATGTAAATCTAACAAAAAACCACAACCCACCAAAATTGCTGATTTTTCTGGCACATTCATGTTGGAACATGAACAACCTCTGTTCTCTGTTCCCACCCATGCACTTCCTTCTAACCACAGAAGGGTTTATTTTAGTGGCAAGTTAAAATTAAATGTCTGTTGCTGCATCAGTCAGTAGGAAATACCTGGCCTGGGCAACTGTCAGGAGGAAGGGTTAAGTAATGTGGAGATTTTATGTTTGACATTAATATTGGTCTCTTCGAGATAGATCAGGGTCACGCAGAGGGCTTGCTTCGGTCACTGCTGATAGAAGGGACATGCAGCATGCTGCCGACTTACGTAAAACCACTTGGTTACTCCAGTGAAGGCACTGTGAATGCACCCGTGGCCTCACGTCTGTCACTTTGGTTTATCCATTACACTAGAGCTTAAGGAGAATTACTCTGAAAGGGCCCTCCAGCTGACAAAGTGCTTTGGTCTTGAAGTTTCCAGCTTTTGCAGCACAGCTCGGTAAGCACAGAACATTTCAGCTGGAAAAAAGTTCAAAAATAAAAGTCACAAAACTTAATATGTATGTTACTGGGAGTACAAAAAAAACAAACAAACAAACAAGGAAACAGAACGTTTACAAAATGTAAATAATACAGTATGTAAGTACTAAGCTCTCTAAATATTCTCTCCACATTCTAGATTAAACCAATATCTTAGTTCAGTACTTGTTTGTGCATTAAGGGATTTGATTTATGATCAAGTGAAACATTTAAGTATTAATATTCTGTCAAAACTGTGGTACATACTTGTAATTATTCTCTACAAAAAGCGCAGAGCATGAAGAAATAACAGGAACTATAAGGTTATTATACAGTGGTCCTGAGTCACTGTAGTCTGGAGCAGGGATGGAACAACTCAGCAGGCCTGTGATTGCTGGACTGTAGAAAGAGTAATACATTTGTCCTCTGTTACCTTCACAGCTGTTATGGTGCTCAGATGTGTGTCATAATTTTCATACACTTCAGGAATAATGTCTCAGAAATGTATTATTGGTGTAAGGACCTGCTCCACAAATTTCTGCAGTGTTTATAGCGCAGACACCAATCGCTACTTAAATTTCTCCAAGCAAATTCTGCTTTCCTTTCTGTTTCCCAGAGTTGGTGGGCTCACTCAAACTAAGCATGC
>NW_009940065.1:3002-4983 GCF_000696875.1 Nestor notabilis
CTGCAGATGAGCAGTTGTATTACAAGCTCATCTTTCACAGAAAATGATGGAACCCCGCTGCTCGAGTGGCTTAAAGCTAAATGAGTAATTTTGGAAATACCACAACAAAAAATATTAGGTCAGTTTTTCTTGATGACAGATTAAACAAAGTGATGTTTCCCAATATAAGATCAGTAACTGCTTTACTATCAACTCAGAAGCTTTTTCTTTTTCCTCTGATCAAACTAAAGAACAGCCAGTATTAAATTATTTTTAACAATAACCTGTTTAACAGTAGGTATTGAATGAGGCATCTTCCAAGGCAGATAAATACAACTTCCTGGTCAGCAGCAGAACGGAGGGACATCTCCCGATGGTTTTTTTATTTTTATTAACAGAGTTCTCTCATAAGTAGACTTCATTTAACACCAGTTCTGTCGAGAAAATAAATGCAAATTCTATTGTCTCTGGATGATTTTTTAACTTATTTTTTCCCCTGATCATAGGTGCAGAGGCTTTGATGCCTCATATTCACCAAGAAAGCTCTGAGATTCCTGGAAAAATTCAGTGCAGATGCTCAACAAAATGCTGCTGTCTAAAGGTAATTCACACACACTGACGAGCTACAAGACAAACAGCAGTGGGATATATATTACTGTACTTGGGAAGCAAATATATTTAAGGAAAAATGGGTGGAAGACATGCATCTCTTAAAGGGCCTCTTCCTTGCACCCTGCTTTGTTCACAAGACAGGAATGCAAATAACATTCCCTCAGTCCATAAGATTCAGGAATCTATTTATTAAACTTACAGTGTGAAAGCCAATCTAGATAAAGTGTTCAAGATGAATTCCTATAGTTATCTTAATTTTTGCTCTACAAAATTTGCTTGCTTATTTAAAGAAGGTTTTGAAGAGAAACCTGACATGTAGACTATGAAAAACTGGAATGTGAACCACTTGGGCACTGAGGTCAACATTCCTTTGAAAATGTGTATTTTACCTTGATTTACCTTGAAAATTCAAGAGTTCAGAGTGCTACTCTCAAGAGACTATGCTATTTTCAAGGTAATTGTCCTATGGAACTTTGTTACAAACAATAGTTTGTAAAAGCTAAAGCCAGCAACAAGAAGATGACAAAATAGCTTGTTAACATTTTCAAGACATTGATAAGAAAGAAACATTCTAGGCTTCAGAGAAATTAATGGACTAGCACTACTACAGGCTGAAAGACTTATGTTCAAAAACCCAAGACCTTATCTTGAGTGATAGTTTCAGTGGCTTAAGATGGTAACTCTCTCTGGGTGATCCCAAGACTAGAACTACAGGATGCAGGGAAAGAAGAGGAAAATGTTCCCTGTCATGACTGTCACCTGCCTAAATACCCTGGATCCGAGCCTCTATATTCTCCCTTGTTTTCCTCCTCTGCTGTTTTGGTGTGGGTTTTTGTGGGTTGTCTTTTCTCTTCCTGCTCATTTTGCTTCATCCTAAAAATTGTTCTGAGTTGAGCACGACCTACCTTCCCCACACGTGCACTTAGAAGCTGGTGTTGGCTCTTCCCACCTCATCCCTCTTCAGTGCAGCAGTAACAGGACTGCGTTTCCAGATCATCTGGAAGCCATGTGTTTCTCACCAACAGGTTCAGCCAGTACTGCCTCACAGTCTGCCAAGCTAGGATGCAAGCAAGGGGGAGAAAATCAACTCTTAGGAAAGCATACAGGGGAGGGGTGCAGAAGGGTTGTCGTGGTTAAGTCTGACTTGAAACTTTACATTGCAAAAGTACTTTTTTCCTTCGTGTTTGCTTTTATAAAGATAGATATAAAAAACAATGTTAATGGTAATAGAGACTCTTAAGTGAGCGTGAGCCAGTAGTAATTTGTGACTCCCTGAACCACGTTTCTCTGTTCATCCGTGTCAGACAAGGAGCACGCCTGAGCGCCCTCCGCCCCACTCCCCCACAGGGCAGGAGACCACCCCACCGCCTCCCCCTGCGCTGGGGGCACG
>NW_009940066.1:0-588 GCF_000696875.1 Nestor notabilis
GCTCCCCCTGCCTCTCCTAATTTGCTCTGACTTTGGAGCCTGGTTTATGAAAAGGATTAATTGGGCTAATCTTGTACCTTTAGGAATATGCACCGGAGGGCTCAGAGTCCACACCATTGCCTTTATCCGACCGAAAAAACCCGCATCAATTACTCCTGGTAAAACAAAAATGACTTGTAAAGCGATATTAGAACGACCTAATAGGAGTGCACCGAGTGAGCGTCCCAAAGGTCCGTGTGCATTGCGCGCCACCGTGTGGACACTGACCGACATTAATGTTACATCTATGGTGCTTAATCCACTCCGTCACTCCCGCTAATTTTTGCGGCGGGCTGATCCAGCCATCCGGGTTGCTCAGTGCCTCAGAGTCGCCCGCTACGTTCAGGGGCATTGGAGTCTCGGCGCGGCCCTGACCCTCACTCAGCTTCCAGTTTCCCCAGACGGGTTCTAGGGGTCGGCCTTCTCGATCAAAACGAGATTGGCATTGCTGCCTACCATTGCGGCATCTCGGGCATAATGCCGGAGGCTGTCCGTCCTGCATTCTGCCCCTTTCCTTTTTTCGTTTCTTACATTGAAAGCTCATGTGGC
>NW_009940066.1:887-1275 GCF_000696875.1 Nestor notabilis
TCGTTGCTGAATTTTAACAAATGACACCGGCTGTTTACCTATTTCAGGGATGGTAGCAAAGGCTCTTAAAGCAAGCGTAGCTGAGTCTTTTAAAACATCTGGTTGCTTTGCGCTCGAATCTCAGGCGTTCCAAAAGGCCCCGTGCTGCATTCCCACCCCTAGATGCGGGTCTGCCGGTTGACGATCGAGGTTCTCGAGTCCTCGTATTTCACACAGCTCTCCCCATTTGTCTTTCCAGAACAATTTTTGTGTGGGGGTTAAGATGAGTGATGCTAATTGGTCACAATCATAGGGTGTTCCTAGTTGTCCTCCTAAAACATTTTCTAACAGTGTCCGCGTAAACGGAGCTCGTAATCCATTTTGCATTACCGCCTTGTGGACTTCCTTT
>NW_009940067.1:0-12627 GCF_000696875.1 Nestor notabilis
GACAGAGTGTGCTGGGGGCTAATGGGGTCCCTCCCGCAGCGAGCCCACCGCTGGGACCCCCGGAGATGGCCCGGGCTGCTGCAAGGGAGGAGCGAGGAGGGGGCTACACCATGCCCCCTGCCAGGGAGGAGAGGCCGGCACGGCAGCCATCAGCTATCCCACCGGCATCCAGCATCCCGCCGGCATCCGCTGCCCCACAGAGGCAGCCACCCCAGGAGGAAGAGGAGGAGGATGCCAACAGCTACGACTCTGATGAAGGCAGTATGTATCCATAAGGAAGGGAGCTGTTTCTTTGGGAAAACTGGGATTTTGAGGAGGTTGCCATGGGACTGTGGCTCTCACTGTAAGACTGTGGGTCTCCGGCAGGGATTGTCCTTGGGGAATGTTGCTCACAGCCAGGGTAGGGTCCCACAGGCTGCCCATGCTCAGTTCAGTGCTGCTTGTGGGATCTTCAAGTAGTTTTACACCAAACTACTGAGCTGTGACACAGGGTGGTTTAGGCTCTGGTGAAGACAAGCGTGAGCTGGTTTCCAACAAGTCAAATAGGGGCTAAACACCAAGCCCCAAGCCGTGGGGGGAGATGCTGGTCCCCAAGTCCTGGGGTGGCATTGCCCTGAGAAGAGATCTATGGGTTACATCCTCCTTTGCTTGGGAATATTGAAGTCAAAACCCCCAAACTAGGCCCTCCCTGGGCAGTTCCACTGTTTGTAAAGCTCTGACGACCAGAGCTCGTGTGTCTGGCTGGATCTGTGTGTGGCAGCTTGGCTGATGCCAGCAGAGTCTCACGTGCATTAAATAGCTTTTACATTTGAACCACAAATCCTTCTAATCATTACTAATTAGGGCTGATTACACACAGTTGTTGGCTGGGGTTGTAACTAGTTCCTGTTTCCACCTCCTCCTCTGTCTGTCCATCAGCTACGCTGGGAGCGCTGGAGTTCAGCCTGCTCTATGACCAGGAGAACAGTTCCCTGCACTGCACCCTCATCAAGGCCAAAGTAAGGGCTCCTTTTATTCCCCTTCTTTCACCATCTTAAGCCCATCTGGGTCCCAGCTCCCAGTGCAATGGGATGGAAGAAGCGTGGCCGCTGGCAGAGGCTGCTCTTTGCTCAGCTGCTTCCCTGGTAGCACTTTCTCTTCCCTGGCTCTGCTTAAGGAGGATTCACACACCATTTTTTTCCTTATCTTTTAGGGCTTAAAACCGATGGACTCAAATGGCCTGGCAGATCCCTACGTCAAACTGCACCTCTTGCCTGGAGCTAGCAAGGTGAGGCTTTGCCTGGTTTGGTGCGTTTGCACTGGGGATGGGGCAGAGGTTTCTCAAAGCCCCCCTGAGATCCCTTCCTTGTGTCAGACTTTCTCCCTTTGTTTTCTCTGTGTAGTCACTCAGTGCGGCTGTTTTGCCTGGGGAGCATCTCTGAGGTGATGATGCTCGCTGATGCTCTCCCATACCCAAGGAACAGCTCATCCTGCAGACAGGGATCTGCTTAGGGATGGGGGGAAGCTCCAGAGGAGGTGACACAAAGCATCTGACAAATATTCTAGTTATTATAGGAGTTTGAATGATCCATTTGTTTTGAAGCTGCAGCATGTTCTTGTTAGAGCTGTGAAGAAATAACAGAGATTTGCTTAGAGGAACTAAGTATAAAAGAAGGGGAAAAAACTGATAATAAAACCACTGAGAAGCTCAGAGAAGCTGTGGCTGCCCCATCCCTGGCAGTGTTCAAGGCCAGGTTGGACACAGGGGCTTGGAGCAACCTGCTCTAGTGGAAGGGGTCCCTGCCTGTGGAAGGGGCTTGGGACTGGGTGGGCTTTAAGGGCCATTGCAACCCAAACCAGTCTGGGATTCTCTGACTCTTTGAATTGATAATTACAAGTTTATCTTATGTATGGGGACTTTCTGCTCTTGCGCAGAGTAAATCAAGGTGTCATGACCTTGACAGATGCTTTGATTTCTATTGCTCTCTTGTTTGCTGATCTTTCTTTGTGAACAAGACACAGACAGAGCTCCTTATTTCCCAAGCTGTCATCTCCTTTAGACGACAAGAGCCTTTACCCAAGCCCCGCACTGTTGCCCTGTGCAACTTCTCCTTGTACAAGTGTCCTTGAGGGATTAGATCCCAGACAGTGAAAAAAGGCAGGTGGTGAAGCCTGCTCTGGTCACTGCAGGCAGCCGAGGTGCTTTATTACGTGCCTGTATAAAGGTCCACCTTGTCAGGTCATTGATGCTCACCTGGAACTGATGGCTCACCAGCGCGACAGCCTCAGCAGGCAGCAGTGACGTCCTGCAGAGCCCAGTCAAACCATCTCTTGTGAGCCAGAAGTGATGGAGCATCTAATTTATGCTCTGCCAGGATCCTAAAATTAAGTGGGAAGAAGATCAGGGGTGTGATTATGCCCTGTTTTGTTCTGATGCTGTAGTCAAATAAGCTGAGGACGAAGACGCTGCGCAACACCCGTAACCCCGTGTGGAACGAGACCCTGGTGTATCATGGCATCACAGATGAGGACATGCAGAGGAAAACCCTCAGGCAAGCAGAGGAGCTGGGGTATCACACAGTGGGGTAGGATGGGGACTGTGGGTCTCCTTGCATGGAGCATCACAAGCCAGCCTTCCTCAGGAGGGCATCGGCAGTGAAGCATGGGTGTTGATAGGAAACGCAGAGGTTTTGGTTAAAACCAACATGCTCCATGTGAACATGCTGATTTTGATGGTCCTCTTAAAAAGTAAGACATTTTGACCCTGTCAGTTAATATGAAATTATTGGCTTTGCTACTTTTATCAGCATAGAGCGTATAGAGAGAGAGAGCAACCTGGGCAGGGGGTTGGAACAAGATGATCTTAAGCTCCTTTCCAACCCAAACCAGTCTGTGATTCTATGATTCTATACTTGTGGGATTGGAGTTTCCCAGCAAAGCATTTAGATGTCTCTTAATTTTTGGCATTTTCTTCCTACAGGAAATGTCCATCTTCTGATTTCTTGCCCCATCACAGAGCACATGTTAAAAAGTTGGGGTTTCTGGCTACTTTTGGTCAGAGGAGACCTGGGTGGATGGAGGCTTTGGTGGTGCTTTGCTTGGTCCGCCCCCTGAGCAGTGCCCCTGCAGGAGTGGGTTTGTGCTCTGGAGTCAGGCACTGCTCCAGACTGGTTGATGTTCACCTTTCTCCTTCCCTTCAGGATCTCCGTGTGTGACGAAGACAAATTTGGCCACAATGAGTTTATCGGCGAAACTCGAGTTTCCTTGAAAAAAATCAAAGCCAATCAGAAGAAGAACTTCAACATCTGCTTGGAAAGAGTAATACCAGTGAGTTCCTGTGAGATTCCTTGCTGCTACCAGTACTGTGGAGGTCAACAACAAATGGTGTGCGAGGGAGTTAGTGGTGAGCTTGGAGCTGGAACCAGCCAAGAGCTGTAGGTGCCTGACTTCATTGGCATCTTCAGGAGTTGGATTCCTGCTTGTGTCTGGGCTGATGTGACACATCAAGGCCCAGAGATAAGAGCGTGGTGGGAATCCAGGGGAAGTGATTCTGGGACCTCTCTGGTCGCAGATCTGCTGCTGTTGCTGGCCACTGCTGGTGCATGTCCCAGTGGAGGAGAGGGCTCTGTCCCTGAGCTCCACTCCTCAGTGCTGTGGCTGAGGTGCTGAGTCTGTTGAAGTGGAGGCTGATGGAGCAGATGAACATACCTGAGCCCCTTCCACTCCTGTGTCCAGTGAAAGAGCTGGGCTGGGCTTCTGGGGGTGTTTTTGCCATAGGATGGTGCCTCTCCATGTGCGTTCGCTCATGGCAGTCTCTTTTTTCCCTTCCCCATCCAAGATGAAGCGTACGGGAACAACCGGCTCATCCCGTGGGATGGCACTGTATGAAGAGGAGGTAAGAGTCCTTTGGAGGGTGACATGCTCCACACATTTCACCCATCATCTCTCATGTGTGAACCCCTTTCTCCCCCCGCTCCGTGGGGCTACAAGGTTCCCTTGTATCCATCTTGTCTCATCTACTCTGCAGTTGACAGTCTTCCTCGCTCAGCCCCCATGTCCCCACCTCTGGCTGCTTCCTCTTGCAGGTAGATCGTGGTGGGGATATAGAGGAGCGTGGCAAGATCCTCGTGTCCCTCATGTACAGCACCCAGCAGGGAGGTTTGATTGTGGGCATCGTCCGCTGCGTGCACTTGGCGGCTATGGATGCCAACGGATACTCAGACCCCTTTGTTAAACTGTGAGTGAGAGCTGGGGATGGCTTTAGTGTGGTAACGTGTGGGCCAGGAGCCACCCAGTGTCCCTGGGGGGTAGCTGGTCGGCTCCTTCCAAAACCACGGCAGAGAGGAGAGCGTTTCCAAGCTCCTTGAGACCTCATGCAGGAGCGATGCTGTGCAAGGCGGAAATGCCGCTGCCGTGGCTGACCCAGCCCTCAGGTCCATCCACTCCCTACAGGTTCCTTAATGCCCAGACCCAACAGCCACTGCAGAGCTTTAGGACAAGAGGACCTCCCCTCTAATTCTGACCCACCACAGCCGCAGGGCAGGGGTGGCTTGATGTCCCTCCGTGCATGATGAGGAGCCCCGCTTGCTGCCTCATAAGCTCACGCAGTGGTTGTAGCTGGGAGCCCAGGATCACCCTGCCATGCCTGTCCCTGTCTTGTCCCATGTCTCAGCTGCAAACAGATCAGTTTAATGAACGCAGGCAGCGATATCAGTGTGGTTCATGCTGGTGTTGCCTTGCTGTGACACAGAGCAGGTCTCCTTGAGCAGCGGCGCTTGTCGGGTGGCTCCTGTGAACATGGGAAAATAAGATTGCTTTAACTCGAACCTCATAAGCTGTGACACGGAGAGGACCCTGCAGCCATTCCTGGTTGTGGGTTTCATTGCTGTTTTCTCTTTGCCTTCAGAGCAAACCTCTGTTCTCCCTAAAACTCACTCAATAACTCTCGTGTTGAACATTCTGCACGTCTTTCTGTAGCTCAGTGGAACTGAGTCATTTTCCTTCTCAGTCTCCCTCTTGTTTTCTTCGTATTTCCCATTCCCACAAGCAGAAGATGGTGCTCTCCCATTTTTAAACCAACTTCCAACATAGATCCAATTAATGCCAACTCTACAATGTAGTTCTAGGGCTGCAGCCAGGCTGCAAAGCCCGAGCCTCTAATTCTTCCTACATTCTGTAGGTGAACCTACCTTGGCTGAATACACCAGTCTGCCTGGTGTTACTAATGGGCTATTTTTCCCATTTTTCTCTCCATTTCTGTGTGCATTCACACATTCTTGGCTGGCTTTTCCACTTTCCATTTATTTTAGATAATGTGAGAAGGTGTGGAGCTAGACTGGCTAATCTGTTTCTTTGCTAATACCTTCAGTTGCTTTTTCTAGCTCCAAACCTCTGGGGTTTTTAGCTTCCACTGGTTTTGCACTTGAGTTTTGAGCTGTTTTCTGTTGCCCCCAGTTGGCTGAAACCTGACATGGGAAAAAAAGCCAAGCACAAGACACAGATTAAGAAGAAAACATTGAATCCCGAGTTTAATGAGGTAAGGATGGATCTATTTTGCTTATATTATTAAATCAACTTAGCTGATTACTATGTTGTGTGGAGGAGGTGGAAGACAAACTCCCTGAGGTTTGGTTCCTTTTTCCCCGTTCTGCACCCAGGAATACTGAAGGAATGACTTTACCAAGGGAAATCTCACCAGTTCAGTGCTGGGCAGCACCGGACACACTGAGGCCTCCCTGCTGCCTGCTCCATGTCACCCTGTTCAGGGGGTTGGTGGGATGAGCATCCTCATCTTGTGGCTGGTGCTGCTCTCATAGGACACCAGCAAAGTGCTCACTTAGATACAAGGGGTGAGCTCAGCCTATGGGTTTGTGATCCTGGGAGGAAACGTGCCACAGGGAAGGAGCATTTGCTCTTTGTGTATTTCAAATATCATCTGGTTGGATTTTGAATTCAGGCTGCTAAGAGAGATCACTCGCAGTTCCTTAAATGCAGTTCCTGGGTGTATTTTCCTGGGATGCTTGGTGAGATGTGGATGTTCTCCTTCTGCAGGAGTTCTTCTATGATATCAAACACAGTGATCTGGCCAAGAAATCACTGGACATTTCTGTCTGGGATTACGACATCGGAAAATCGAATGATTACATCGGTGAGCTGAAGTCTCTGTGCTCTGGGGTATGGTCCTGACACACAGTACAGAGCTCACTGTGCTGGAGGGCTGCGTAGGTCACCTGCCATGTGAGGAACCTCAGGCTGAGCTTTGAGGTGGGACCATGCAAGTTGGTTGGGTGCTTGTATCAGGCTGTCAAATACAGTACACCCACTGTGCTGCCCTATTTCCAGCATCCCATGGGGTCTTCTGTGCAGGCAGAGCATCTCTAGTTGTTTCCATGAGAGTTTAAATCCAGGAGGTGGAAAGAGATGCTGCAAATGCGGGGTTTGTCCCCATGGAACTGGGACATCAGCATCATCTCTGAATACGACGTCTCCTCTTCTCCCTTTCTTCCAGGCGGCTGTCAGCTCGGCATCACGGCTAAGGGCGAGCGCTTGAAACACTGGTATGAATGCTTGAAGAACAAGGACAAGAAGATCGAACGCTGGCACACCCTCCAAAACGAGAACCACGTTGCCAGTGATTAAAGGGAGCTGCTGCCCGAACCTCCCCAAATGGCCCATCCTCTGCCAAGCCCCTGTAGATCTCTGATGTCTGTCTTCCAGCGCAGTCATGCCTTGCTACACACCTCTGGTCCCGGGGCAGCGATGCTCTTCTGCCTCCTCCAAGCATCCCTTGTGCCCTGTCCTCACTTCCACCTAAAAACTAACCCAGATCTTTTATATTCTCTTCCTCTTCTATTTTTTGGGAGGGGGGAGGGTGGGTGCCACTGAAATACCCCGTTGTGTAATTTTGTCAAGCAATAGTTTCCCTCTGACTGTTCCTCTTCCTCACTAGTCTCACGCACGCCGTTGTAGCATCCCTGTTGTGTGTGTGATGCTCCCTGTTCCTCCAGCCCATCGCCTCTGGCTCGTGGCTCCTTCATCTCCCAGTGGGATGCGCTTGGCCGGTGTCGGAGGGATTGAGCGCAGGTGTGGGAGCATCAGCCCATTCTGCTTGTGTGATATCGATACCTCAGTTGCAATAATGAAAAAGCTGTTTGGCTTTGGTGTGGGTCGTAACCGTAGCCTGGTATCTGTGTTGTCGTGATTAGGCTAAAGCCTGTGTCACTGATGTAATCCTGCGAGTCCTGCTTGAGCTTTAGTTCTGATTTGAGCAATATCGTGGTACATCCTTTGCTGAGATGATCCACCAATAATGATGAGAAATAGGGAGCCACTCTGTGCTCGCAGGGAAACAGAGATTTGGGTTGGTATGTGTTCATTTCCAACCACCACGCATGGCTCCATTGCTCCAGGAGCCCACCCCTCTTTCAAGCTTGTGACTACCTCCTCTTCACATCCTAGCACATAGTACTGACTAGCTGAGCCCCTGGGCCTTCCTTGGACCACCCCCTCTGCTGCCCACTGTTTGCCCTACCACATGCAGGAGGGAAGTTGAGGGAGATGACGCTTCCCACCAACTAGCTGATGTGTGCAGGGGTGATTGCTTTGAAATACCACCAACACTGAAATTAGCTGTAACAGGGAGAGGTCTCCCAAACTTTGGAGTTTCTTATTAGTTTGTTTGCTTATTTTCTTTTCAAATCTGCACAAGAACCATTTTCTTCATGATCCTCTGGAGGTGCTTGGTCTGTTGTCGGTAGCAGGAGCACTGGGATGTGCTCAGACTGATGCTGATCGGGTTTGGTCCCACTCACTGTCTCTGGACAACCTCAAGCCTAGCAATGTTGATAGCAGCACAATAAGCACTACTGGAACATAGTGTTGCTCAGCTACACACTGTGCATGTTGTGTGGAACTTCAGCCCCAGCCCCTCGGTTCATGCTCTTCTCCCTTGACTTTCCACTGCAACCACTGCTGTATTCAGGTGGTGTGTGACCTGTTCTCAGTTCAGCTGTGCTACAGAGCTCTTTCTTCTGACTTGAATGAGTTATTTGCCTATTCTTGATATTATTTAAATGGTTTTTCCCCCCACCCTTCCCCCAACAGAATTTGCTGAGTGCTGACCTGCAATAAGCATCTCTGCAGGGCTGGGATGCTGCAGTTGCTGGGGCTATGTGCTGAGCGATGCCAATGTTGCTGTGTGATGCTAACACCTGCATGCAAAACACTGGTGCAGAGTAGCCCTTCCCCAGGCCAGCTCCAGGCTTGCTCCTCCAAGGAAATCTGTTTCCCCCCTAGTCCCAGCTTTCCACCCTTGGACCACGCATGGGGAAAACAAACCTCAACCAGCATGTGCATCCTCTGCTCCGTTCAGACTGAGCTGGGCTAAGCTCTTCCATCACCCCAGGCTCCATCCTGTGGCTGCTTGTGGGGCATGATGCACAGAGAAGTGTGATGGGAGAAGACACTTTGAAGCTATGCCTTTTCCTTTTGTGCAGTTCTCCACTCTGCACCAGTAAGTGCAATGTCCCAGAGTCCCTGAGCCACGCTGGCCTTGTGCAGGCTGTGTTGAGGATTCAAGTGGAAACAACCCCATTCTTTTGGACTGTTTCCCTCTGTGTCCCATGCAGCCATGCCTGAACCCTTGCTTCTCTGGAAAGTGATGGTTTGGCTGCAGTATGCTGTTGTCATCCCTTTCACAATGGCCAAAACCTGCCTCTAGCTCTCAGAGCAGCAGCTGGGCTCAGAGCTGTGCTGGGGACATGTGGGCCTGGGGCTGAAATTACCTTTTAAATGGAAAAAAAACCAAAAAAAGCCAAAATCCAAGCAATTCCTTGATTTATTCCAGACCTGCAGAAGCCCAGCCTCCTTTGTGTGCGTATAACATCTAAATTAAGGTTGCCTTTACCCATGTCCTGTACTGCCATTCCTACTCAGCCTCTTTTCCCTTCAGACAAATGATACTCAAAGCATCTCTTTGCACCCATAAACATCAAGTGCAACTTGCCAGTTCCCCCACTGGTACTGAGCAAACCCCAGTCCTCTGTCTCTGCCACCCTCTTCTCCGTTTTTCTGATGGGAATTCCTGCCCTGAATGACTTCTTTTTGTTGTAAATAAAGCATGCACATATGGATTGGGAATGGTGGAAACAAGAACAAAAAGCCTCTTCTGCTGTTTGCATTCAAACTTGCATGCAGTGATTTTACAGCAAACTATCAGTTTACAACTATTAAGAGACAAAGAAGATGTTACACAGGAACTAGAACTACTCCAGTCTTCCGCTGCATGCAGCACAACATCCTCTCTTGATGTGGTATCTAATAAAGTGAGACTATTGGAAAAGGAAAATATAAACCCAGCCCGCTGATGGTCGTCTTCTTTCATTCCCTGTGGGAATATGAACCCCATGGGCTTGGAGGGGTGGGCAAACATCCTGGTTGTGGGAATTCATGGTGGGCTTTGGGGTGCTGGAAAGTTGCGTTGGGTTCAAGGTGCTGAGGAGGAGTTTGGAATGGTGAGGAAGGGTCCCAGCTCTGCAGACCTGGCGTGGGCTCTCCTGCACCTCTGGAATCAATGGGGATGGTGTGAGTGGTGAAGAGTCTGGGTTCACATCTTGGGGCCATCGATCCTTCGCGTGCAACCAAGACGTTTGTGCCTTGTTGAGTGCAAACATGATCGGCACATGCTGCTGGGGAAGGCTGCAGCACATGGTGGTGGTTGCTGACTTGCTCTGGTGCTTTCTTCCCCTCGAAAACCAAACCCATCCCTTTGGCAACAAAACCTCCTTGTGCCCTCCCTCACACCCCAGCCCTTCCTTCTCCTTGGTTTGGGGGAGGAGGAGCCATTCCCTTGCATAGCTGCAGCTCCTGTTGCAGAAAAACACCCGTCCAGCCTGTGCAGGGTCACCACCACCCTCCGGTACCCGGGATGGGCCCGTAAGACGGAGCCGATCCGCGGCGGGTCCAGCTGCGATACCCAAAACCATCAGCAGATGTCACTGATGCTCCAGGTTTGGCTCGGGAAGGCCCGACAGGAGGTGCCGGAAGGATGCTCCCGACCAGGATTAGGTGTTCCCTCGGCACCCTCCATCCTGGGGGTGGGACCCCTGCAGTAGCACCCATTGTGGTGGTGCCCCCTCAAATGCAGGGTTCATGCAAGTTGTCACAGAGCCTCCATGGATGAGGCCTGGAGCAGCTCTGCTCTGGAGCCAGGCTGAGAGAGCTGGGCTGGGGCAGCCTGGAGAAGAGAAGGCTCCTGAAGGGGACACCTTAGAGCAGCTCCAGTGCCTGAAGGGGCTCCAGGAAACCTGGAGAGGGGCTTTGGACAAGGGATGTAGGGACAGGACAAGGGGAATGGCTTTAACCTGCCAGAGGGGAGACTGAGATTAGACATTAGGAAGAAGTTCTTCCCTGCAAAGGACCAAGTGCATCCTCCTTTTTCTGCCGCTAAAGCTTGTTCTCTTCCAAACCTTTAGTGGCAAGAAATAGTTGGGTCTTTGTTCCAATAATGATAGTTCGCAGGGATGTCTGGCAGCCTTAAAATTGAGCTTTAACTTCCTTTTATTAGTGTTTTTCAGCATGAGAGCTTCACATTGATTTTTACCTCTGTGCTGCTGCCTGGAGTTGGTGTGGCCAGTAACCAGCAGAGAGATCCCAGAGGAGAGGCCACCCAGCTCCATCCCTGTATCCCCTATCATTAAGATGCTGCCTTGTTTAATTGGGGACGAGGCAGCACCAGCTGTAGTTGGCTGTGAACTTCTGAATGGAAAGTGCTTCAAAAGAGAGAAAGAGGCATTTTGAGTGAACCCATGGGGATAAGAGAGGGTCCTTTGTTCCCCCTGATTGATATTTCTGCTCCCATTTTCTCCTCAGCCCCTCTGAAAAGGAAGCCCTTGGACTGCAAACTGCGCTCGATCAGGGCAGTTATTTGCATGTTCTGCTTTTGTAGGTGGCTTTCCAGTTTTAATTACATCTCAGAACATCTGAATCCCTCTGCTGTTTCAACCCGTTTCCTTGCTTGCTAATTAGATTTAGACCTTCAGTGCAATCAATAGATTCTCATCTCGGCGCTGGCCAAGCCAGCCATGACCAGTAATTTACAGCTCGAGTTGTTCTGAAATCAATACAGATTTGCTCTTCATTGAGAGGGCTGTAAAACATGGGTGACAGCAGGCACGCCAAGCAGTTGACATGGAAGCAGGTCCTTTGCTGGTCTGGGAGAGTACAATCAGAGAGGCAAAGCAATAGGACCAGTGGGTGGAACAGACCTCTCCTGGGCTGAAGGTGTTGATGAAGCGTTGGGCTCTTGCTCCTCTCATGGAGCGGGAGATGCAAAATGCAGTGTATGGCCAAACAGCTCCTCTTATAGATGTAGGGTGCTCCAGAAGTTCGTGGCAGCACCCAACGACCCTACTGATCCAGTATCCTATAGCACTCTCTTCTAGCCTTTATTCCTGGGGTCTGATTCATAAAAAGAACATGTTACGGAGCTCTCACAGCATGTCCTGCATGAGAGAGCACTGAGCAGCAGAGACACCTTCCACAGCTTTCCATCTTCTGGGGAAACATAAGAAGAACATAAATAAAAGCTTTTACTATTTAACATTTCACTTAAAAAACAGAGAAGCTCAACTAAATAAATCCCTCTTCTATCCGCTTTCAAGCCCGGCTTTTCAAAAAGCCTGCAGCTAGAAATCTCTTTATCTCGTAGGGCACAGATAACAATGTAATTATGAGCTCAGATCAATGGCTTTCATCTTGTTGGTGCTCAGGCTAAAAATAAACTGTTATTCTTACACTCAGATGCACCGAGCTGGGGTGAGCATCTCCTCCGGGCTACTGGCCACTGCAAAACCATATACAAGCAGCTATGGGGCTGGAGACATGTTTTGGTGGGGCTGGAGAGTCCACAAAGCCTTTCCCTAGGGGAAACTGAGGGTTTGGGGGTTGTTTCTGGAGGGTGATGTTGGGTCTTGAGCAGAGAGGCCAGTGAGGACGTCCCAGTGATGCACATCTCCTCCCGACCACCTTATGGAGCATCCTCATCCCCAGTGCCTGTGGTGATACTGCATGTGAAATACAGAGCCACGTCTTAGTGGTTGTGTGAGTTTCAGTGACTTCCTTGGGAAGGAAAATAGCCAAAGAATAAATATCAGCCTCTTTTATTGCATGCTGCATAATAGGAATGCAACTTATCGCTGTCGGAGAGCAGAGTGGTTGGCAGCTCCCATAAATCCTCAATTCCAATAGACTCTGCTTGCACTTAAACAAAAGTAACAACAGAGAGATGACAACAGTGAGTATAATTGGAATGGGGAATGGAGTATTTTGATTAATCACAGCTTGGATATTAACTATGCATAATGTTGCTTTTCTTGTATAGGCTGAGGCCGCAGAAGACGTACCTGTCTCCAGCTGACAGCGTTGGAATTGGGAATGTGCTAAATGCTGTGGGATTTCTGCTGGTCTGGGATGGGGTGGTCTGGCACAGCACCATGTCTCCAGCACATTGGAAGTGGATGGATGCCAGCCTCATAATGCTGTGTACTTGCTAATTGCCCACCCAGCCTGGCCAAAGTCACCCAGTTGGGAGGAGAAAGGGGTGTTTAATAGATACACACATGGAGGTCTGATCCTCACTGTATTCCTGCT